>NC_084482.1:267500-360000 GCF_030035675.1 Rhineura floridana
GAGTCCCACACACCCGTAGTTTTCAATGGGTAGACCTCATGGCTGAACAGCCCATGCATTACAATGGGTAGATCTGGAGGCAGAAGAGCCCGTGCGTTTCAATGGGTAGACCTGGGGGCCGAAGAGCCCATGGAGTTCGATGGGTAGACCTGGGGCAGAACAGCCTGTGCGTTTCAGTGGGTACACCTGGGGGCCGAACAGCCTGTGCATTTCAATGGGTACACCTGGGGGCCGAACAGCCTATAGGGTTCGATGGGTAGACCTTGTGGCAGAACAGCCTATGCATTTCAATGGGTGTACCTGGTTTCTGAAAAGCCAGTACTTTTCAGTGGGTAGACCTGGAGGTCGAACAGCCCATGCTTTTCAATGGGTAGATCTGGTGGCAGAAAAGCCCTTCTGTTTCAATGCGAAGACCTTGTGACAGAAAATCCTATGTGTTTCAAAGGGTAGACCTGGTGGCAGAACAACCCATGCATTTCAATGGGTAGACCTGGAGGCCGAACCACCTATGCGTTTCAATGGGTAGACCTCAGGGCCGAACAGCCCGTGTGTTGCAATGGCTGCAGGTCGTGGCTGAACAGCCTATGGGGTTCAATGGGTAGACCTGGGGGCCGAACAGCCTATGCATTTCAATGGGTAGACCTGGGGTCTGGAAAGCCCATGCGTTTCAATGGGTAGACCTGGGGGCCAAACAGCCTATGCGTTTCAATGGGTAGACCTGGGGGCCAAACAGCCTATGCGTTTCAATGGGTAGACCTGGGGGCCAAACAGCCTATGCATTTCAAAGGCTAGACCTGGGGGCCAAATAGCCCATATGTTTTGGTGGGTAGACCTGGGGGCCAAGCACCCTGTGCATTTCAATAGGTAGACCTGGGGGCCGAACAGCCTATGGGGTTCAATGGGTAGACCTGGTGCGTGAGCAGCACATGCGTTCAAATGGGTAGATTGCCACCGAGATTTCAGAGTCCAGGTCTACCCTCCAGCTTTGTCAATGGGTAGACCTGGCCTCCAGAATTTTGATCTGCCGGGACTGAAACCTTTCAACTCTTCCCCATGCTGCAGCTTGTCCCTCAGCCCACCCACAGCCCCAGGCTCCACCTTCAACCTCTCCTGGCACCCCACCCCAGGATTAAGCCTCCCCTCTGGCCCTCCCCCCAGGTTTAAGGCTGCATCTTCACCACCCCTTCTCCTGGGGAATATTCTTCTCTCTTGCACGGTTTAAAGGAGCAGACTTGGGGGCCAAAAAGCCCATGAGTTGCAATGGGTAGACCTGGCATCTGGAAATCCCATGCTTTCCAATGGGTAGACCTGGGGGCCGAGCAACCTATGCTGTTCAATGAGTAGACCTGGTGGCAGAACAGCCCATGTGTTTCAATGGGTACACCTGGTGGCGGAAGAGCCTGCTGCCCTGGGTGATGATGTCAGTGGGAGAGGCTTTGTGAGGTCATCGAAGGAGCGTCTCTGAGGCCTGGCCTGGCCTGCTGCTGCCCTGGGCGATGATGTCAGTGGGAGAGCCTATGCATTTCAAAGGGTAGACCTGGGGCAGAACAACCCGTGTGTTTCAATGGGTAGACCTGATGGGAGAACAGCCCATGCATTTCAATGGATAGACCTGGGGGCCGAACAACCTATGCATTTCAAAGGGTAGACCTGGTGGCTGAACAGCCTATGCGTCTTGATGGGTAGACCTGGGGGCCGAACAACCCATGCATTTCGATGGGTAGACCTGGGGGCAGAAGAGCCTATGGGGTTCGATCAGTAGACCTGGTGGCAGAACAGCCAATGCGTTTCAATGGGTAGACCTGGTGGCCGAATAGCCCATGCATTTCAGTGGGTACACCTGGGGGCCGAAGAGCCTGTGCCTTTCAGTGGGTACACCTGGGGGCCGAAGAGCCTGTGCCTTTCAATGGGTAGACCTGGGGGCCGAACAGCCTACATGGTTCGATGGGTAGACCCAGTGGCTGAATAGCCAATGCATTTCAATGGGTAGACCTGGGGGCTGAACAGCCTTTGTGTTTCAATGCATACACCTGGGGACCAAAGAGCCTGTGTGTTTTAATGGGTAGTACTGGTGGCCGAACAGCCTATGCGTTTCAATGGGTAGACCTGGTGTCTGGAAAGCCCATGCGGTTCTATGATAGTCGAATAGTGGTAAATCAGCAAAAAGGACAGGTTGACATCAAAGAACACAATGGGAGATGGGAGGTATGAATATGCAGGTATTCATTTTAATAAAGTTATCTGGTTTGTTGGAAATATTTCAGGAGGGAAGAACTATTACAAAGAACTTGGAGGATTGGTTAAATCATGTTCACATGTTGTAATGGTATCCTATAAAACATATGTGCACACTATATTTCTTTACAGTCCCTCTCAAATTTCTGATGGGCTGTCCGTGCATATGCTTGTACCAGAAATAAAGGCCTACTTTTTTTCTTTAAGCCTGTGTCTTCAATTTACTTAAAGGACCCCCAGCAAAGATCCCACAGGAGAAATACAAATTTCTCCCACATCTGTGCTCATTTAAACAATGCTGTTCAGAGAGCCCAGCTCTCTTCCTCTTAAGGATGTAGAAAAGGCAGTTTTGTATGAATCAATCTTAATTGTTGTGAGAATTTTACTGTTGAAGAAAATCTTGGCCCTTTTTAGGGCTGGAAGGCAATACAGATTTTTTGTGTGAATAAATTACATAAAATAAATAAATAAGGTACTCAGTGTAGTGTGTGATACTAGCATTGATCTTGGGAAAACAAATCAGGACTTACCACTTATTGTGACAGCCATATCTTAATCTCCAAACTGAAAAGTTTCAGTATCTACAATGTTCTGTCTTCTGTTTGTGGACATGTATTTTCTACCATGTATGAAAGTATAAGATGAGATTGACGGTGCAGTAAAAAAAGTTGGATGCAAATTAAAACTATGTTTTTTCCCCCATTAAAATACTGCCTGATTTCTACAGTTCAAAGGGCAAGCAACCTGTTAAAAATGATCAAAAGACTTGTCTGGGCTAAGGTGAACCACCTGGGACAGTTCCTAGAAACCTATTGCTCTGATCACAGCTTGGAAAAGTTACTTTTTTGAACTACAACTCTCATCAGCCTCAGCCAGCATGGCCACTGGATTGGGCTGATGGGAGTTGTAGTTCAAAAAAGTAACTTTTCCAAGCTCCAGCTCTGATCATGGAGTTAGTAGCAGCAGCTCATATTTTAAAAAAAACATGTTCCTAGGCATCTTTAGAAGTGGAACTATAGCTTAGCAGTAGAAGACATAACATGGTTTGAATATCAAATGCCCCAGGTTCTCTCCCCGCATTTTCAGTAAGAAATTTTCAGGTAGCAGATGATGTGTGAGATCCCTGCCTGAGACCCAAGAAAGCCACAGCCAAATACTAGGCTAGATGGACAAATATTGTCAGTTGAAGAGGTTCAAAGGACTCAGATGCACACAATACAGAGAGGGACCAGAGAAATGAAATCCATACCCATTCCCCCAACTGCCCTTCTGAAAATAGCACTGTCCATCACTGTGCACATAATTCCTCATCCAGTTTGGGTTGTGCTGCAGAAGCCCATGTACAACCCATGGATGGCATGAATATCTGCAAATGGTTACGAGTACTCAGGAGAGTCAAAGGACATCCACAATCTAGAGAAACTGCTAACATGAACAAAATGAGCAAATCCAACAAATTTGAATGAATTAATAGATTTGCATATTTTATTTTGAGGGCAGGATGTGTGTTTCCTTGCCAGGGAATTTCAAAATTTGGGTTGAAAAACTTGAACACGTGAAGAAAGCAGGCTTACGCAAAATAAAGACATTTGTCTTCATGTATGGGATTTGTGTGATTTATTTTGAGCCCAGGATTTTTTTTCTGTGGAGAAGAATTCTTATTTGGAGAGGAGAGGAAGTGGAGTACAGAATATGAACCACCCCAACCATTAAAGAGATCTAGTGGGGTATAGATGTTACCATGCATATCCCCTCAAAGGTCAACCCTGAACTTGTGCCTAGTACAATATATTTACAAAGAAGTCAATGGGTGTCATATAGCCTCCATTTGGTTGCTGTTTTATGGCTCATGTGCAAGACCCTTGTTAAATTGAAGCACCTATTTTGCTCTGCTGTGCCCCAGTTTTCTAAGAAAATGGGGCAGGGAGGTCCTCTCTTTAAGCCTGTCTGGACCAGAAGAGATTATCAGAAACAATGTACCTGCAGAGTATACACAGGAACGGTATACCTCTGCAGTATGTGTACATAGCATCTGTGGAGAATCTCTGGTCTGTAGGGCAGGTGTCATCCTCAGGGCTTCACCTCCTTGCCCTGCCCCCCTTCACACAGCAATTAAGCTTCTACAAATACTTCCATTGTACCACTTCAGCACCTATAATAATTTATTCAATGTTACTCCCAAGGATCTCTGAGCTGGAGCCAAGCCGGAGATCTGCCCTGCTGTCTGCCACAGCAGCGCTCATGATGATTCTGTTGGTATTAAAGTGGAGATCCTTAAAAAATTGTAGTGTTGTTTTCTACTACAGGGTGTCTCAGTCTCAACATTTTCATATGTTGTTTGTGTGTGAGAGAGAGAGACAGAGAGAGAATATGGCCTGGTTCACACATAACAAGCCACATAATCTTGAATTGTTAAGAAGCCATGGTTTGAATAAACTATCATTTGCAAGCTTCAAACACAGCAACAAACCATGGTTTGCGGCTAACTAAGAACCAAAGGGTTAAATCTCTTTTTTGCATGTGAAGGGGATGGGGAGAATGCAAACCTAAGGCTTCTCATGCCACGACAAATTGGGTTGTTACACCTGAAACAACATGCATTGTAGAGAATGAAGATGTAACTTACAGTGCAATCCCATACTTGTGTGTGTAAGACCCACTGACTTCAGTGAGGATTACTCCCAGGTAAGTAGGTATAAGATTGCAGTCTTTAAACATGAGCCATCATAATTTTTGTCCTGCAGGGTAAACCCATCCCCCCATTGCCCCTCAGCTTTTGCACTGGGCCAGACGGGCTTATGGGTCATGCAGATAATGCAAACAGGCTGTTGGCAACAGGGTTTTTTTTACTCCCTCTCCCCCATATTAAAAGGGGGGAAGTACAGGCTGGTATTTTAATATTAATGATGTCATTTGGATGATGTAAACATTTTTCAAGCATGAAGTGTGCATCCCACAACACCCATTTGGAAGCATCCACTGAAAATAACACACACGCCTCTGTATTAAGTGCTGATTCCCTGTTCAGTTTGACTCATCCAGCATGCTTCAGGAATCTGATTTCTAAATTCTTTAAGGTGCTACTTTTTAACTGTTTAAGGTGCAGCTTGTACATTTAAAGATCATTTGGCACCTTAGTTGGTTTAAATGCATAGTTCATTGTTTTGATTGAAAAAAAATTGAAAGCTGAAAAACTGCTTCAGGGCATGTAGAGGGGTGGGTTTGCTGCAAGCCCTCAGCCAATGAACACAAGACAATTTCTGCTGGGAACTGGCACTAGCAGAACGGGCTTCTCCTGAGGTCAGTCCTGGAGAAAAAGACTGTACATCTGACTAAGAACATGGCAAGTGTGCTTTCATTTTCAGAGCTCAGTAATTCCTGTTTTTAAATATGTCCGGACTTGCCCTTGGTATGGTGTGCCCTTTCTTACTCCCCAGAGCAGAACTTAAGTGTCTTGTTTTTTTTTTTTTTTTCAATAATTTTTATTCAGATTTTCATAAAACATACAAGACAAAATCATAAAACATTCAAAGACAAAAAACAAAATCAAAAATAGTTAAACAAAAAGAAAAAAAAGAAAAGAAGAAAAAAAAATAAAAAATAAAAAATAAAGAGTAAAATATTGACTTCCCATTTGTCAAAGATCAAATCAGTTATAAGTCTATAATATATAGCAATCCTGTCTCTTAAGTCATATTATAAAATCACTTTCCTCCAGTAGTTATCTTACTTAATCATCAAATCTCATAAACATTACTTTATTCTTTCCACAAAAAGTCAAAGAGAGGTTTCAATTCTTTAAGAAATATATCTATCAATTTTTTTTTCCAGATAAGCATATCGATTAATCCATCTCATTACTAATTATGATAATCTTATTGTCATAACCATAGTCAAAATAAACATTTCAATTAATCCATCACATCAGAATCTGTTAGGTTCAGTAATTTCAGTAGCCATTGTTCTATTATCTCTATTAGTTCCATTTTCCATCTTCCATCTTCAGTAGTCTTGTTAAGTCCAGTAATTTCAATATCCAATCTTCCATTATCAGTATTCCATAATAATCTTGCTGTCAAAGCCATAGTCATATAATAAGAGTCTGATGGGAATTACCTCTATCCCAAATATTTTCTTGCCATCCATTCTGAATAAGTTGCTGAAATACTGCTGTAAAATCATATCTCTGTTCTTTTTTTCAAAATACACTGGGTCATCTCTTAAAAGTTTTTCCATTGTCACATGGCTGCAGTTAATTCCATAGATTTTCTCTATATTGGACTCCATCACATCATTCCAGTCCAGAAGATAATCCATGCCATTGATAACTTTATCTCTAGAATCTTCATTAATTTCTTCAGAGATAACATTGAGTTCCAAACAATAGATTTTATTTCTAAAGTCCATAGACTCCAAATCTTGTTCCTGTTCCACGTTTGTTCCAATCTCCGGGATCTCCTCTCTCACAGGGACCCCTATTCCAGTCTCCAGGGTCTCCTCTCTCACAGGGACCCCTATTCCAATCTCCGGGGTCTCCTCTCTCACAGGGACCCCTTCCAGGGTCACCTCTCTCACCGGGACCCTTATATCTTTAATCTCCTGCTTCATTTTACTCAATTCAATTTTCGTTATCTCAATCTCATTCATTATTCTCTGAAACATAGTTATTTCCAGATTCTCAGCCACTTTCTTAATTGCCATTTTAAAAGAAAAATATAGGAAAACCACTTCTTATTTCAGCAACAATTGGGTTAATACTCCAAACTTGGTGACATCACAGTATAAACAGAGCAGACAGCCTTATCTCTCCAATAGTTAAGTAAACAAAATGCAGTTCCCAGGATCGAAGCAATTAATGGCAATCGTCAAGAAACAGATTCGTCAAAATAAAATAGACCAAAAAGAGAGTAGTCTCAAAACAGTATAATATTTTTCAAAATAAAAATCTGGAATAGAAATCCCTCTTCTGTGTGTATCTTTAGAATGCAAATCCAGGACAGCTTTTTGCAACAAAAACAGAGATAAGCTATTAATTAGTGCGTAGCAGAGAGAAGTTACGGCTCCCCAGTGAGATGTCAAAAACCGATCAATCTGGCAAATCTCTTTTAAACAGCAACAATTTAAGTCAAGTAAAAGAAAAATATAGAAAGAAGGGTGCTTGCCTGTTAGTGCGTTCTCTCTTAGAAGATAAGATGAACGTTCGCTTAACTTAAGTGTCTTGTGAGGGCCGGATCATCATTGCCACCTTGCGAAGCGAGTAGGCACCACCATGAAACTCTGCCCAGTAGACTCCATCCTGATAGCGGCTTCGATAGTGCCCTCCCTTGTACCAGATGCCATTGAGATTGGAGTGGGCACACATATTGTACCACCAGCCACCTTTCTGGAAGTGGGCACAATTGCCTGTGGGAAAAGAAGAGGGGTGGGGAAGAGTTGATTTATCATCAAACTTTAGATGCTATTAAATCAGGAATAGGGACCAGAGCAGAAAGTTGGTAAGCGCTGACTTCAAGCTCGCTGGGATCAACTGACATGGGGAACTCAGTAGTGCAACTTCCCCCTGCGGAAAATGGAGCTTGAGTAAGTTGATTGGCAGGAACTTCAGGACTGGCTTGGCTGGCCTTGACCTTTCTAGCATGGCTTGCTGTGCTAGAAAGGAAAAATGGGTCACCTGACATCATAGTGCTGTAAGATGATTGACAGGTGGGTGGGCCTGTCAAAATGGCACACTAAGGGTGGGGGAACACAGGATCTGGCCCACTGACTGGATCCAGTTCCTCACCCCTGCCTGATCTAAACTGACAGGCAGAAGCTCTCCAGGATTTCAGACGGGTATCTCCCAGCCCTACTTGGAGATGCCAGGGATTGAACCTGGGACTTTTTATATGCACAGCATGTACTCTCCCACTTGAACCACAGCCTTCCCTATGCCAAAGCAGTGGAGTGGCTACAGTGTCAGGAAGACCTTGGTTCAAATCCCTCCACTGCAAATCTTAGTGGTTGACTTGAGCCAGTCACTATATGACCTGACCTTCCTCAGCAGGTTATTGAACGGAGCTCTTTGGGAGGAAACAAGTGATAAACCTATAATGAAGAAAGAATATCTTTCTGCCCAGCTCTTGGTGTTCCCTCACAGCTGTCTCTCTTCCATACTTTGTGCTCCCTTACCTGAGTAAGCATCATGGTCATGGTCAAGCGTGCTGAATTGTCGGCCATTGTGCCAGGACAGGGAGTCCCCAGCGCTGCCTTGATAGTGTCCCAGTCGCAACCGGTAGAAATCGCTCTCAGGCTCCAGGGCAAAGGTATCATATTCAGCATAAGCCTGGCGCCCGCTCCAATCCTCCATCCACACTCGCAGCACATATGAGCTCTGGCGAGTCAACCAGTGAATGGGCTCCAGACCTAGCCAGTGCTCTCCGTCCAAATTCCCAAAACCATTCTGGGGCAGGAAGACACAGCAAGGAAGATATTAGTAGGCTGGCATTAGCTCTAGGGGAAAACTGGACGCTTGCCATGGGGAAGAAGGATGAGTACCTAGAGCTCCTGCTTTCCCCTGCCACTTAGGGGCCTACAGCACAGTTAACACTCTTGCAGAGGTATACAGAACCGCTTTGTAGTAGGAAATCAGCAAAAACATACACACACACCTTGTGCAAACTCAACACCCACCGTCAGCTGCTATGCATCATGACCCGAGTGCAGCAGCAATCACGACTGAATCATAGTTATAGACTCCCATTAAGGAACCAGACAAAGGGTTAGGGTTCTGAGTCTGTGGGACATCAGCCCACAGAAGAATGTCCCACATCTATAGGACCAGAGGTGCCTCATGGGGACCTTCTACTGAGGAACCCCATCGCCTCCCACTGCACCTCACCAGTCTATCAGCACAGAGAGTGCACCAAGAGGGAGGCTATGGAACAGAGGAGGAGTGTCCATCTTCAGGCCAGAACATTAAGGCTATAGTCTGAAGTTATCCACAATGGGGCAGAGCCTGGGAGAGAGAGTCTGGGGGCATGTGCTTAAAAAGACTCAATTTGCTTTCAACTTTTGTTGAAGCAAGTGCTCACTTAGAGCTATGTGAGGTCCTGCAACCTCTGACCTGCCTTGCTGCCTTCTCTGTGATATCCCATCAGACCATGTCACAACACCCTGGAATCAGAGTCAGCCCATACCTCTGGAATAAGCTCCCAGTTTGGTCCCCTCCTATGGAAAAACAAGCAAATAAAAAAACCTAGGAACTTTTCTCTACTTTTCACCCCTTGATATAGTGGTCTCCTGATAAGAGCATTCTATGATCCACTTATAATCAGGCTTGCCAGCAGATTTCCAAAGGATCAGACATTTTCATCTTTAGGGTGTGCATATGCACATCATAATAAAAGAAGGGAATTGGCATGTGAATAAACAAACATGGCTGTCCCCATCATTTATTTTGACCATGATCCACTGCTGTCTGTTTTCAGTCTATTGCTTGGTGTGTTTTCAACCTCCATCTGGCTTAGTAAGCATAGCACATGCGGAATAATGAGATGGGAGAGTAAGCCTTGCTTTGTGTGAAAGCCAGATCCACAGGTGTGCTATAAATGGCACACCTGGAAAGGTGGTCCTACCTCCACATTCTTCCTGCCAATGCAACTTGTGGCAACTGGATTGAAGGCTGACCACCCATGAAAGCACAGTATATCTGAACCTGGTCCCTACCACCACCACCACCTGTGACTTCAGCCCATAATTTCCAGGCCAACCATGGACCTTCAGAACTCTGGTTCTAATTCCAAGTCACCCTGCACCCCATAGGTCTGTCTACCTCGTCCCTTCCAAGCTTGGGCCCCTTTCACCTTCCTTGCTGTCCCCTTTATGTGGCACCCGGAGCCACATCCTCATACCTTATAGTGCTGCCAGGTGATAAAGAAGTTGACTGACCCATCCTGCCGCCGCTGGATGATAGTCCAACCACCCCCATCATACTCCTGGTCACACCAGGCCTGGATGATGCCCCGAGCACCAATTGGTTGCAGCACGGTGATGCCACTGGACTGCCCATCCTGTTGAGCTGCTTGACAGTCACACCATGGCCCTGTACCAGGATGAGTAAAGTTAATTAGCAGGCATTGAATAACACAGTGTCTTGAGACAAGCTATAGCTTTCAGGACTGGGGACAGCTGAATTACAGGTTATGGTTTGGGGGTTATCACTTAGTTCTGTAGCACAGGCAGTTCAGTATACTGGCTACAGAGTTGGGATTGGATGGGCAAGTCCCAGGTTCAAATCCCTGTTTAACCATTAAGTTTACTTGGATGATCCCTCTGGACACTTGCAGATGAGTGTTTATTATGGGATCTGTGCTCCTCATGCATACAAGTTTTCTGCAATGGCCACACAACATTGTTGACATCAAAATGCCAGCTTGTTTTAAAAAAAACCTGTTGCCAATAGCCTATCTGCAATATCTAAATAACCCATTTGCAACATTGAGCTCCCACCTGAAAGTACCATCTGTCAGTGCTAATCTACCTCACGTTTATTGTTAAGATAACATTAAAATGGATCAGAATAACAAAGTGTGTGTATGTGAGGGATGGAGGGTGAATATGTATTTTGTTGGCCACATTAGGTTGCTGAAAGGCTATGTGAGCTTTTGAGTTTCATAGAAACTCTTCATCAGACAAACCTCTGGGAAGTCTTTGAAACACCAGAGGGAAAATAAAAGCTTTCCTCATGAGCACAGTCAGGGTGGCTTAAGACAATTGGATGCTTGAGGTAAACAGAAAAATAAAAGTGGCATTCTCTTCCACTAATTAATGTGGGGTGCAATCCACAAGGAAGTTTTCCTGCACAAGCTTCACTCCATTTAATAAGAGTACACAAGAGCATTATGGTGCTTCTGTGTAGGACCCATTCATTTAAGTGGAATTTGCACAGGATAACTTCTAAACAGATTTATGCCCTTGATTGGTTTCCCACGCTGTCACCCTTAGTAGTGCCTAAAATCTTCCACCTAAGGAGGCCACATCACTTGAAAAGCATAAGAACCTTCCTGAATCAGACCCAGGATCCATCTAGCCCAGTGGTCTTATCTCCAACAGAAGTTAGACATAGGCGTTGGGAAGGTCATACACAGGGCATACTGCAATATGCGTGTCCCTTTGTTTGCCCCAGCATCCACTGATCAGAGTACAACCACCTCCCTCCAGCCTGTTGTGGCTAATATATATGGATGGACCTGTCCAATGAATTTGTCTCATCCTCTAAAGAAAAACAATCTCTTCAGCGAAGAATACCTCTGAGCACAGCCCACAACAACCTCTATGCAATGGAGGAATTCGGGGAAGGGCAGCTGGACTATTTCTTCCACACCAGGGGTCTCTTCTATGTTTGGGGAGGGGCAGCATTCTTCTTTTATCGTTCATGTCAGCTACAAAGGTCTGATAGTAAATAACTAGTCTTCCCCCAGCAACTGCTGTTTGATGTTCAGCCAGACTTCAGTACTAAGCCGGGGGACTGGATGCTCCGGAATGAAGGGAGAAGGAGGGATGGCTTTCTTTGTGTAGCCCGCACCAGTTTTATTTGGTTCTGGACTACAGATGTCTCAGGGAAGGAGCTGGAGGCCCCCGTGGCAAATATGGGAGAAAAGCTGGGAAAGGGTTCGATATCCTCAAGGCCACTCTATTGTGAAGAGTATTTCTTTTCCAGAGGAAAACATTGTTTTTGTCAAGGATGTTAGACCATCCTAGTATCCACTGAGAAGAATTATTGTTAGGTTGATGGTTTGCTTAGAGTCTAGGCTGATCAGTCAAATGTTTCCTCAGTGAGATGACAAAGGGATACTTCTGGTAGCTGGTAATATCTTTCCAGTTTTTGGAATGTAATGCCATCAGAGTTTTGGAAAGCAACATTCTCCAGATTTGGGGGGGGTGAGATAAAAGGAAGCACTTGCTATTTGAATTTTGGGTAAATGTCGGTGCTGTGAGATGGCTAAAGCTGAAGCATCCTTGGGGTGTAGTTGCTTTCTTTGAGGGCCTAATTCATATAAGGAGCAGAAGAGGTAGTTAAGCTGTTCCTAGGCTGTACAACTGGATTGCAATCACATGCTTGAATGTTTTCCTATGAAAAAAATATTATATCCCCTGCACGTACAAAAGTAGCATAAGAGGAAGCTAGCGAGAACTACCTGACATCTAGTGTTCTATGTGCACGAAGCTTTTTATGGGGAAGAGCATTAATCCAACATCTGAAGGCGCCGTTTTACCACCTCATCTGTTCTTTGTGTGAACTTGGCCCCATCCCCATCCAATCATGGCAGCAGAGGGTGCTGCTGCTGCCCTTGCCTTGCTTAGCCTTCCACCCTCCTGCAGGCGTGCTTCCTGGTCACCTTGTTCTCTCCCTCACCTGCGGATCTGGTGAGCAAAACTGGTGGTTGGACAGTGCCATCCAGTGGAACCGGAGCCTTGTGTGGCCAGTGCTCGGCAGGTGCAGTCTGGTCTTGCTGGATGTCATTGATGGCATCAAGATGGACCCTGCTGTCATTTACAACGTTTACAGGGTTGTGAGGTACTACTGGCACCAAGGGTGGCTGTGGAGAGAGAGGAGAGGAAACTCATCCCACACCCACAGGAGAGGAGAAATGTAGTTCATATTTCTGCATCCTTTAGCCCAACGAGGAGCACCAGATTTAGAGTACAACATTTTGGTCCCTTTTATTATATGAGGGGGAAAATAGTCCCAGGAAAAACATGGAATCGCAGCTCAAATAGGCCACACTCTGGCCTGCATGTTGTGTGGCCCAGTTGGAGAAAGCAAAGTGAATCTTCCAGTTTTGCAGAAGAAAGATGGGGATGGGTGTGTAGGACAGACTGGAGAAATGGAAATATGGCTGTGTGTTTGAACATCGACTCTTAAGTATACTTGCTTCCAAATTATATTCTGGGTGGTGGTACTATGAAGAGTGGAAATAGATGTAATAAGTGTGATGAAAGTAGTGTGTTGAACATGCATTTACTGGCCTGAAACCAAATGCCTTGGCATGTAGTGAGTGAAGGTTCAGACTACTTCTGCCACTCCACTTCTATCTTCACTAGAAGATTGCCAATTTTCCCCAGTCTGGCCCTGAGTCCATACCTGTAGCAGCAGCTGCCCACACAGAAATTAAGCAGATAAAAGCTTTTCTTAGCAAGGAGATTAAACTGGTGGGAAAGCTTCAGGTGCTCCATTTTTGCATGTTCAGGTGGCTCTTCAAAGCACAGGAGCACAGCCAGAAAAGGTGGGTAATTCTAGGTATGATAAATATGCTCCCAGAAAATCCAGGAGCCATCCCAGGATAGAGACTGCATTTTGTCCTAACCCCATTAACATCATTTTTTAAAACTTAACCACATTTATAGACCACTTAATTTTTTTTAAAAAAAAAGCTTTAACAGGTTAACATAAAATATTCATTAAAAATACTGATAAAATTGACAAACTTTGAAAACAAGTATACATAATAAGATTACATGTCTGGGTAGGCTTGCCAAAACTAAAACATTTTAAGTAGGCATCAGAAACATTACAGTGAAGGTGCCTGCCTGATGGAGTTCTAGAACTCGAGTGCTACCACACTAAAAGATTGACTCCTTGCAAGTGGAACAAATGTTCGATTGCACTTGTAAAAGTGCAAGGTCTGCAAGTTGAAGCGGTCGAGTAGGCATGGGGGGAGGCGGGCAAACAGGAACAGTTTGATCTGGGTGCTAAACAAAATGATCCCCCAGCATTCACAGTTGGGGTTGGAGGAGGGTATAAAGAGGCAATTAGTAGTTGATTGCAGACTGGAAGTGAGATAGAGTTAGCACCTTCTTCTCTGTCAGGTCTCCTGCGTTTTCAACAGTTGTCTGACATCTAGAAATGTAGGAACCATTTGCAGACACAGAGATAAAATGATGGAAAACTTTGTCTCCATTAGGCTGCTGTAAAATCAGGTCCAGGTGTGGCGTGGGGTGGCAAGAGGGCAACCTTAGGGTTTTTCCAGACAGGGTTTAATTTGAACCAATCAAGGCTCAGGCCCAGAATCTATTTTGCACAGAAGGGGTCAGTCCTTGAGGAAAAAAATATTGGTTCTGAGCAAAAATAGAATACCTTTCCTTTATCAATTAATTAGGGATGGGGAGCCTGTGGTGCTCCAGATGTTGCTGGTCTACAATTCCCATCATCCACTGGGCACGCTGAGGCTGATGGGAGTTGGAGTACAACAACATCTGGAGGTCCATAGGTTGCTCACCCCCAAACTAAGGCCTAGTTCTCACTGAAGTGGTACTACATCAGGCAGCAGATTGGGGCTCATATGATGGAATGCTCCTGTATAAAAAGACAAACTTACATATAGAAAATTAGCATGACAGGGAAGAAGCTAGGCTGGAACACTTTTCCCTAACAAGCTTCTTTTCTATATACAAGGAATTTTTTGGCTAGCGAAGCATTCTATCATGTGAGCTCATATGTACAATTTGAAGTGGTACAGAACGGACAGAGGCACTCAGCAAGAGAACTAGAGGGTAGGGCTTCCTGGAGACAGAACATTGCTTCTTCTTGGAAGGTGTGGGGGGCCTAGCTTTGGTTTAAAAAACATCAGCCAATGTCTTCCTGGTATTGTTTTAGTCACATTTCTTCCCTCTTCCCTAGGGTCAGCATCAGCACCTGGCATCCTTGGGCAGCTCTAGGACCTCACTATTGTTGATCTCTGCCTTAGGCCCTCTGGTGGGTGGATCTAATGACCCTTTAAATTTGCCACACTCCTTCCTGACCTAGCATCACTCTGGGGTAGGGTTGCCAGGGTCTTGGCCTGAGACTGATCCTGTATCTTTAGGAGAAGAGAAAGTCAGCCAAGTGCAGGTGTTCTTGCAAAACTGTAATGAGAAAAACCACAAGGTGGAATTCTCCCTCCCCCTCTACAACATTTAAAGATACAGAAGAGCTCTTGGTTGCCAGGCCTGGCCTCCAAGAGGTCTTCTGTATCTTTAAAAGTTGTGGAGGGGGAGGGAGAATTCCACCTTGTGGTTTTTCCCATTGCAGAGTTGCAAACACACCTGCACTTGGCTGACTTTCTCTTCTCCTAAAGATACAGGATCAGTCTCAGGCAATCGACCTGGCAACCCTACTCTGGGGCATTGTGGAAATGAAAAGGATGGCTAGATCCAAATGATCAGCATTGCTTGGGACATTGCCCCCACAACCAGGTAAGCCTGCCAGAGCCCACTGAAAGAGGAGGGCCCCCCACCAGAGGACTCTTTACACAGGGGCCCACACCAACTGCATTTCCCCTTTCCACCCTGTTGATCTCCCATCCAGCCCGTGTCCCAGTTCCCTCTGAATAGTACCTGGGGGTGCACTCTGCCCCTTGTTTCTTGCTGGCAGTCTCTCTCCAGTCGGCTGATGAGGGCACTCTGGTTGTTGACCAGGGCTGCCAAGGCAAGATACTTGCCTTCCAGCTGGCGATAATTGGCAGCTACGCGCAAGGCCTCAGCAGAGGCATTGGCCACTTGCCCTTCGAGCTGGGAAGTTTGTACTGGCCGCTCTCGTCGCTGGAGGATCTCATGAAGCAGCTGATTATATAGTTGGGTGACACGGGCGTTGACATTGCGGCTTTCCTTGCGCAGCGCCTTGACTTCACTCACCACTGACCTATCCACTTCCACCAGTCGACGCAGCTCATCCATTTGAGCCTGCTGCCGGCCCAGCTGGAAACGGAGCTCCTCCACCTCACTACGATTGAGGCACAGGGGCGCTGGCAGAGGGTGAACACTGTTCCAGCACACAGCCCCTGTGAACTTCTGTTGTGGCAAGATGAAGGTATAGGTGCACCTTGGCCCAGTGAGTGGTTCAGGACCTGACAGAACTGGCCTGGCCAAACTCAGCAACAGCACCACCATGTACTGAGGCTTCATGCTATTGGGAGAAAGAGTAACAAGATGGATCAGAAACAAGGACTCCTAACAATCACCAAACATTGGAAAGACATGCAAAGGGGCTAATTTAACATATTGGTTTCAAAAAGTATGGTTGATCGCAATAGCTGAAAAGATTATCGCAATGAGCTGAAAGTTCATCAAGGCCAAACAAAAAAAAGATTATTTGGGGGGGGGAATGGTCTGAATTTATCACTTATATTAATAGGAGAGATAACAATGTAAAACCTCCAGATAAACTTCTTCTTATTTGGCATTCATGAATGGTTGTGTTATCAACTTAGACTGTGTATGCACAGTTAAAAACAGTGGTATTTTTTCTTTTATATTTGGCTGTTGAGTAGTATTTTCTTTACATATAAGACTGGAGAAATATTGAAATATGCTATAATGTATTTTGGATTATTGTGACATGATTGCAGTCCTCACTTGTGTTTGTTTATGTGTAAAATCTTTCAAAAATAAGGGAGGGGGAGAGAATAAAGAAACAAGGACTCCTATATTTTTTGAAATATAAAGTGGTATACAAATTAAATACATACAAAAAAAATTAAATTAAAAAAATATATCTCTGGAGGACCTACGTAGTACCGAACCAATAGCCTCAGCACTGAAATTAATCGCTTTAGCACCAGGGAATTGAAAGGATTATAATAAATACACTCCTGATCTTCATGGTTCTGCTTAATTTTACCCCTGAGAACAAATCTAGCATATGTGGATATTCCATAGGAGATAACTGTCAAGGAATGAGGATTGTGTCTGGACTTCAGGCCTGGTCTACCCATGCAACAGAATGAGGTGGTGAAATTCTGAGGTGAGAGAATACTACACTTTACCCTCTCAGAATGCGAATGTGACATGCATTTTTAAAAATAAAAAAATTAACAGCACTAGTAAACTAATATTTCTCCCTGATGTGCTATTTTTAACTTAAAGGGGAACTGTGTGTGTGCGTGCATTTTAACCAAGCAAGCAAGCAAAAATAATTGTGAAACAGTTAACTTTTCCATATCAAGAGGACTCTTCTATCCCACACTGCTGTTCTCCATGCAGAGAGCAGAAGATATGCACACGGAAACACACTATTCACTAGGAATTCCTCTGTATCAGTCCCAAAATCTGACTTTGCAGTCCCAAAGGCCTTCATTCTGGGCTCATCCATATGGTGGTTTAGTGTATGTTTGGTACTACTCACATCTCCTTTTAATTTGCATGGTTCACATAACATTAGGGTTGCCAGGCTGAGGGCCTGACACTGATCCTGTATCTTTAGAAGAGAAAGTCAGCCAAGTGTAGGTGTTCTTGCAACACTGTAATGGGAAGAAGCACAAGGTGGAATTCTTCCATCCCCTTGCACAACTTGTAAAGATACAGAAGACCTCTTGGTTGTCAGGCCCAGCTTCCCAGATTTTAAATTTGTATATTTGTTTTTAATGTTTTTAGTTATTGTAAACCACCTAGAGAGCTTTGGCTATGGGGCGGTATACAAATACAATAAATAAATAAATAAATAAATACAGTAACAAGCCAATTCTGTAGCAGTAAAAGAACCATTTGCCTAGTAACACTGGTATTAGGTATGCGGGTTTAAATCCACCCCTGAGAGAAGCTTATTATGCTCCCCGGAGAGATGTTATTAGGTAGCATAGGAAAGAAAGGAGCAAACTTGGGAAGTCGAGGTAGAAGAAAGGTTGGAGTACAGCCAAGGGAAGAGAAAGTAGCAGGGAAACATGGTAAGGGGGAGAATAAGGCTTCAGGTAGGAACAAGAGGGTCAGGAAGGAAGTATGGAGGCAATGAGAAAGCCAGTGTGGTATAGAGGTAAGAGTGTTGGGCTAGGACTGGGGTGACCCAGGTTTAGGGTTGCCATATTGCCCAGTTAGCCAGGTTTTACCCAGATTCTTTGCATGCCACCCAGCGCCCGGTTAGCCCCTTAGGTGGCCTGGATTCTCAGCTTTAATTTTTAAAAAATTAAGTTTCTAGGTGGTCCGGTTCTCAAGATATACATAAAAATGTCAGCCACCCCAACTGTTAAATCTTTTTTAAAAAACAAATTTGTACTTTATAGCACTTCGTAGCTCAGTCTAACCCCGCCCGTTCAGGATTGCAGCCAATCAGTGTGAAGCCAGTTTGGTTGACCTGGGCAGTGTCTAGAAAACCTCATTGCAATGCCAGAAAATTGTCATCATCCCCCCCCCGTTTATCTGAAAATCTCATAAATTGGGTAAGTATATACATTTGAGATCCTGGGCAGTGTTTTCAAAACCTTCCCAATACTTGCTTTGGGGGGGTTAAAGGATGCTAATCCCATATGCCCAGAGTAAATCCCATTGAATTCAATAGGACTTACTTTTGAGTAGACATGGTTATGAATGTGCTGTAAATTAATGGGACTTTTGAGTGAATGTAAAAAAGAATTGTGTTTGTGTTGTAACTCTTTCTGTTCCCTCCAGTCCTATTTTAAAGCAAGTATTACAGTTTTCTGTAGGAAACTAATACTGATTTTTTTTCAACTAATACTGATTTTTCTGCAATGACCAACTGGTTTGACAATAAATTTGTATATGGGCTGTATGTATTTATACATCTGCAGTGTGTGTGTGTGTGTGTGTGTGTGTGTGTGTGTGTGTGTGTGTAGTCTTTCCAACAACCCTGTGAGGTGGAAACCAAGGCAACTTACAATAAGAAAAAAATCCCTTTAAAATCCAATGACCATAAAGTAAGAATAAACAGTTGGAAAACAGCCTAAAGAGGCAAGATTCTGAATTTTGGGTTGGGTGAAAGAAGTTTATTTATTTATTATTTGATTTATATCCCGCCCTTCCTCCCAGTAGGAGCCCAGGGCGGCAAACAAAAGCACTAAAAGCTCTTTAAAACATCATAAAAAACAGACTTTAAAATATATTAAAACATCTTTGAAAATGTTTTTTAAAAGCTTTAAAAAATATCTTTGTTTAAAAAATAAAAGGCTTAAAAACATATTAAAAAGCAATTCCAACACAGACTCAGACTGGGATAAGGTCTCAACTTAAAAGAACAAGTTGAAAGAACAAGTTCCTTATCATTTGAAGCTGTAGTTCTCTGCACACTTCCCAGTTTGAGTAAACTGAGTAAACAAACATTGGATTGCACTATAAATATATTTACAGATTGTGTAATTCATAAACATATTTGAGAGTCATGTTTATATAAATATTTCTTCATACTGTGTCCCAATAAGTATTTGATTTCACACTATTGTTGTAGATGATTTTTTCCTCTACATTTTAAGTGTGCCCTTCTTCCTGGGGGTGGTCATGGTACTCTGTTGTTTTCATCCTGAGTGGAGGATAGGCTGAGAGATGGTGAGTAGCACATTTAAGGTCTCTTCACCTCCCCCCCCTTTTATTTGTATTTATTTTATATTTCTCCAATATCTTCCCCTGGCTGTTTTTATGTATTTAAAATATTTTTAGATTAAATAAATAGGAAATCTTAATTGTGAACCTCCCTAAAAGCAATTTACCTATCCTTATGTTTTGGCAAAGTGATGGTGTGAAGGCATGCTGGTAGAACAAGAGACCATGTTTGAGGCATGTTATAAGGTGTTTGAGGACTTTGTCACACATTACTTTTTGAGATCTGTAGATTCATGTTGGAAAGAACATGTGCACGTATTGAACGGTGGCTTGGGTGCTGTTTTTTCAGTCTACGCTGCATGCGTAGGGAAGGTGATACGTCATCTGGCAGCTAGCTTCATAACGTGAGAATGAAAAACATTTGGATCACCATTCACTTGTTTACTTTTCTCACTGTTGAGACCACTTCATATATTACTTTTTTATACACAGAAATTTAATCCTTGTATAGGAAAAAGTATTTTGTAAAATATGAAGGACAGTGGCTGCCCAGTCAGTATAACCACTGTACAAGATCTACTCAGCCACTGTAATTACCTTTTTGTTTTGAGTGCCCTGTTGTCTGGGTCTTGGTTCAGTTGTGTATCCAACTTTGATGTGCTTATGGAAGGGGTGTGCAAGTAGTGCCCCCCCAAGTGTGGAGGCTTGGACAAACATTGTGTTATGGAAAACCAAAGTCTGTGAAAGTACATATTTGGGAATGCCATCAGTGTAATCCTAAACACACTTAACAGGAGTGTGGAACATCTCCTTAACAGGAACATCAAGACTGCAAGCTGACAACAGAAATAGGAAACAACAAACATAAAATGGAGGGGGATCAAGCAGTTGTTGTCACCTGCAACGTGTGCGCTATGTTCATCTTCTTAACGGAAACCAGATGCGATTACACTTGCAGCAAGTGCAGATTGGTGGCGCTCCTAGAAGAAAAAGTCAGGGGGCTGCAGCAACGCATAGACACCCTGCGACTTATCAGAGAAGATGAGGACTTCCTCGATAGAACACAAGAGGAATTTAGGGAGTGACACAAAGTACAGGAAGAAAGTGACAAGGAAGAAGAGGACTGCAACAGCAACAAATCCCCGTGGACGACTGTCACTGTAAGGGCAAGGAAAAACAGGAGGGATTCAGAACTGCTGCAACTAACAAATCGCTTTCAGCATCTCTCGGCAGACAGCACCTCTGAAGAGCCTCAACAAACTCAACTGCATCAAGAGACACTGACTGCAAAGGAAGACTCCACACCCCAGAAGAAGGAAGCTGATGCAACCACCGCTCACGGCAAAAAGAGGAGGGTGCTGGTGGTTGGAGACTCGTTGCTCAGGGGGGTAGAGGCACCGGTATGCCAGCCGGACAAAATGAATCGGGAAGTCTGTTGTCTCCCTGGGGCACACATCCAGGACATTGCTGACAACCTGCCAAGGCTCATTGGGAAACAAGATAGGTACCCCTTTCTCTTCATCCATGTGTGCACGAACGACATGACCAGAAACACCTTGGAACAGATCACCTCGGACTATGAGGCTCTGGGTAGGAAGGTCAAGCATTTGGGGGCACAGGTGGTCTTCTCATCAATTCTTCCCATGAAGGATAGAGGACTACAAAGGGAAAGGAAGATATTGCAGGTCAACGACTGGGTACGCAGATGGTGTCGATGGGAGAGGTTTGGATTCTGGGACCATGGTCTAAGCTTCTTGGAGGGGGGACTGTTGGCAAGAGATGGGCTGCACCTCACGAGGACTGGGAAGAATCTCTTGGGCAGAAGTATGGCAAAACTCATCAAGAGGGCTTTAAACTAAAGCCTCTGGGGGATGGAGATGATAGCTTAAATACTGATCCAAACACAGCGGGTTGTAAACGCAACAATTTGAAGGATACAGGAGACACTGGGAGAGAGAAAGGGATGCACGGCAAAGCTCATGGTATATTAATGGAGGAATCCAATCAGGACAAAAGAGACTTCTGGTGTCTATATACCAACGCGCGGAGCTTGAGAAACAAGCAAGGGGAGCTTGAAGTCTTAGTGCATCAAGGCAAATATGACTTCATAGCGATAACAGAGACTTGGTGGGATGACTCCCATGTTTGGAATATAGCCATTCAAGGATATAAACTCTACAGAAAGAATAGAAGCAACAGAAAAGGAGGGGGAGTAGCGTTATACGTCAAAGACAAAATACACCTCTATGGAAATCCAAGAGAGCGAACAAAGGGGTCCGATAGAGACCATTTGGGTAAAAATAAATGGAGAAACAAATAAAACCGACATGGTAGTAGGTGTCTACTACAGACCCCCTGGCCAAGAAGAGGTGGTAGACGAGGCCTTTCTCAAACTAATCTCTGAAATCTCAAGGAGGCAAGAAGTAGTAGTGATGGGGGACTTCAACTACCCGGATATCTGCTGGGAGACAAACTCTGCGAAGCACAAAGCCTTCAACAGATTCCTGATGGGCCTTGCTGATAATTTCCTCTTTCAAAAAGTAGAACAAGGGGATCGGCAATCCTGGACCTGATCTTAACTAACACGGACGAATTGGTCACGGGAATTAAAGCGGTCGGTACCTTGGGGGAAAGTGACCATGTAATGCTGGAATTCGTGATTCTGGGGAAAGCCAAAGAAGAATATAGTCAAATATGGATCTTGGATTTCAGGAAAGCCGATTTTAGCAAGCTCAGGGAAATGATGGGTAGGATCCCATGGCTAGATAGACTAAAGAAAAAAGGAGCCCAAGAAATGGGCTCTACCTGTGTGAGTTTCTGCAAGACCTGCTCCCTGCATTTCTGGCTGATTTCCACCTGGCCTGGAAGGGTGGGGCCCTGTCTCTCTCCAGCTACAAAAGCAGCAACTGCTGAAGGGGCCAGAGACCGTGTGTGTGTATGTGCGCGTGAACCTGCTGCTCAGGATGTCTACAGACTACTGGGGTTAGTTGTTTTTTAGCTGTTTTTGGGGTCAAGATTTAATTTTGGAGATTCATTTTTGCTGTTATTTGGACTACAGCATATTTTTGTTAGACACTGTTGTGAAGTGTGTGGGGATTGCTTAATTGTATATTTATTGAGATGTTTTTATTAGTTTGTTGTTTATTATTATTGTTTGGCTACTTATATACTGTGTATATTTATATTTCTCTGTTGTATTATTTCTCTGTTGTACACCGCCCAGAGAGCTATGCTAGTCAGGCGGTATAGAAATTTAACAAATAAATATAAATAAAATAAATAAATGTGGGAGTTCATGAAGAACGTATTACAAAAAGCGCAATCGCAAACAATTCCAAAGAGGAAGAAAAACGGAAGACATCGGAAAAAGCCAATGTGGCTACACGGAAGACTGGTGGAGGAGGTAAAAGTAAAAAAGAGCATGTATAAAGAATGGAAGGAAGGACGCATCACCAAGGAAGAGTACCGACGAGCGGCTCGGGCTTGCAGGAATAGCGTAAGGAAAGCTAAAACCCAGAATGAGCTGAGGCTGGCGAGGGAAGCGAGGAACAAGAAAAAGGGGTTTTCAGATATGTTCGAAGCAAGAGAAAGACCAAGGAAACGGTGGGACTGCTGCTCAAGGAGGATGGCAAAATGTTGACAGATAACAAGGAAAAGGCAGAACTGCTCAACGCCTATTTTCCCTCTGTTTTCTCCCAAAAAGGGAACAGTGTGCAACCTTGCATCGGTAGCAATCTCAGTAAGGGGTCAGGATTGCAGTTCAAGATTGATAAGGAGATAGTCAGGAAATACCTAGTTAACCTAAATGAGTTCAAATCTCCAGGGCCTGATGAACTGCATCCCAGAGTATTGAAGGAACTTGCTGATGTACTCTCGGAACCTCTTGCCATAATCTTTGAGAAATCCTGGAGAACGGGAGAGGTGCCGGAGGATTGGAGACAGGCAAACATCATCCCACTCTTTAAAAAGGGTAAAAAAGAAGATCCGGGGAATTACAGGCTGTTCAGTCTGACTTCAATACCGGGAAAGATATTAGAACGGATAATAAAAGAGTCCATTGGCAACTATCTAGATGACAATGCTGTGATTAGTAGGAACCAGCATGGGTTTGTCAAGAAAAAATCCTGTCAAACTAATCTCATCTCTTTTTTTGATCGGGTCACTAGCTTAGTAGATGGTGGAAATGCTGTAGATGTCATCTATCTAGATTTCAGCAAAGCGTTTGACAAAGTCACCCACAACCTTTTGATTAGCAAACTGGTCAAATGCAGACTACATGGAAATACTGTCAGGTGGATTCACAACTGGTTGGAAAACCATACTCAAAGAGTGGTCGTCGGTGGCTCTGCTTCGGACTGGAAGGAGGTTTCAAGTGGAGTGCCACAGGGTTCTATCCTGGGGCTGATACTCTTCAACATTTTTATCAATGACTTAGATGATGGGGTGGAGGAAAGCCTTATGAAGTTTGCGGATGATACGAAACTGGGAGGGATAGCTAACACAATGGAAGACAGGAATAAAATCCAAAGGGACCTGGATAGATTAGAAAATTGGGCTGAAATTAATAAAATGACATTCAATAAAGACAAATGCAGGATTCTGCATTTAGGCCACAAAAACAAAATGCACGGGTACAGGGTGGGAAATACCCGGCTTAGCAGTAGTGCGTGTGAGAAGGACCTTGGAATTGTAGTGGATCACAAGTTGAACATGACCCAGCAGTGTGATGCTGTGGCAAAAAAGGCAAATGCGGTTTTGGGCTGCATAAACAGAGCTATAGTTTCCAGGTCGAGGGAAGTAATAGTCCCACTATATTCTGCATTAGTCAGGCCTCATCTGGAATACTGCGTTCAGTTCTGGGCGCCTCATTTTAAGAAAGATATAGACAAGTTAGAGCGGTTCAGAAGAGGGCGACGAGGATGATAGCCGGTATGGAGAACAAGTCTTATGAGGAAAGGTTGAAGGAACTTGGCATCTTCAGTCTGGTGAAGAGAAGGCTGAGGGGTGACATGATTGCACTCTTTAAGTACCTGAAGGGCTGTCACATAGAGGAGGGTACAGATTTGTTCACTGCTGCCCCAGAGGGTAGGACTAGGTCTAATGGTTTTAAGTTGCAGGAGCGTAGATTCGGATTGGACATTAGAAGGAACTTCTTGACAGTAAGGGCAGTTTGGCAATGGAACCGACTGCCTAGGGAGGTGGTGGGATCCCCTTCGCTGGATGTCTTCAAGCAGAGGCTGGACAGCTATCTGCAGGAGATGCTCTAGCTGTGGATTTCCTGCTGTGAGCAGGGGGTTGGACTCGATGGCCTACAAGGCCCGTTCCAACTCTATGATTCTATGATTAATAAATAATATCGAACTTGCACGTCACACAATATATTACGGTCATGTCCATGAGCACCAGGAGGGTGGTCGCCCAGGGGGTCTTAGTCCCTCTGCTTTTTTGGGAGCAGGGTCCCTATGTCTCCAAGCATCTGTTGAGCCTCAGCTCTCCCTGAAGGAGCAGGGAGGGGAGAGGCATGAGTTTCAGGAGCCTCAGCTGCCAGAAGGCTCGGGAAGCCCAGGAGTTGTTGAGTCTGCTCGGGATCTTGGGGGGGCAGTGAGTCTGAACTCCAGCCAGTTCCCATGGGTAGCGACAGCTCCAAAGAGGAGAGTGCGCCACCCCCAGTTGTTCCCGAGGACCCATTGTGCCAACTCCTCCCTTGCCAAGCAGTTCCCAGGATGCTTCCAGCGTGACACCCCTTCCTGATTTCGAGCCTGCAGCCCAAGAGCAGGTGTCTTCCAATGAGCCGTTGGAAACACACACCCCTTTGCCTCGCGCCCGTCACCGCCACAAGAAATGGACAGGGCAGAGACAGGATCTGCAAAGGAGTCAGAGATTACGATCAAAAACGTTCCCTACTTAAGCTGGTAGCTCACAGAGGGGAGTCGCTGAGTCAACTTCCTTTACACGCCGCAGAGCATGTCTAGAGTGCAGATAGGGATTTCTAGTGAGTAAGGCAGGTTTCTATATGAAGCGCAATGTCTTTGATGTATCCATTACTTTAATACAGCAAGATTTAATTGCACCCGCATCTCCATCTCGTGGTTCCAGCTCTGGATGGGACAGTTTGACTCAGCCACCATCCCTACTCAAATCTGTTCCCATGGCAGATGACACGGACGTGAACGGAGCAAGAGGGGGAAGACCCATAACCATGGAAACCTTGTACACCAAGATCCAGAACCTCAGAGCCACTACGCAAGTCCTGCAAACTGAGAACCGGAACCTCAGAGCCGCCACGCAGGCCCTGCAAGCGGATAACCAGAATCTTCAAGCCTTGATTGCCCAAGTCCAAGCTGTGCCGTGCAGGGCGGCAGCAGCCCCTGTAAAAACCCCGGTGGGGCTTCCCGTTTGGTACAGGGGCCAGAGTGAACTCTTTGCTACGTTTCTAGCCCAATGTGAGTTGTACATGTAGGTGCGCCAAGCTGAGTTCCCGACCGATGACGCGAAGGTGGCATTCATTATCAGTCTTCTGGAGGGGGAAGCGGCTAAATGGGCTACCCCGTATTTGATTTGCAGTGATCTGGTCCTGTGACAGTATACTGCCTTTAAGGACGCGATGGGGGAAATGTTTCAGGACCCCCAGTGGAAGGAAACGGTGGCCCGCCAACCAGGAACCCTGAGACAAGGAAAGGGATCCATGGGAGCATACACCAATGCTTTTCGCGTTTTGTCTCAAGAAACAGAGTACAATGACCCAGCCTTGATGTACTTCTATAGAAATGGACTGAGTCCAGAAGTTTTGGATGAACTGGCGTGCTCAACACCCCCCGACACCCTGAGGGGTTTGATTCAACTGAGTCTGCAGATAGACAGCTGTCTGGAAGGAAGGAAGTTGGAATGGAGAATGGAGCCTTCCTGGGTCCAGGTTGCTACTCCACTGCCTCGCGAGAGGAGCCTATGCAGATTGGGGGGGGCAGACCGCATTTGATTGAGAAGGAGAGGGAAAGGCACCGGAGGGAAGGATTGTGTCTGTACTGTGGGAAGCCAGGTCACCTCGCCAGAAACTGTGCAGCCAAGACAGGGAGACCCCAGCCGCCGGAAAACTTCAAATCCCAGCTCTCGTAGAGGTGAAAGAGTTGGGGGGTGCCACAGACACTGAGCCTCCACCACAGCCCTTTCCGTCGCAAGGAGCCCTCCTGTTACCCATTCACATCACCCTGCCCTTGGGCAAGAGCTTCTCAGCCAAAGCTATGATTGACAGCAGAGCATCTTCTTGTTTCATGGATCGAGACCTGGCGCAACACCACGCTGTCCCTATACGGGAACTGAACCAGCTGTTGTCCGTGGAAACTATAGATGGCCGGCCCCTGAAGTCCGGGGGAGTAACCAGAGCGACTGAGAACTTGGAGGTGACAGTCCTGGGGCACCGGGAAGACCTGTCGTTCTATGTGGCATCCTTGCCTTGCTTTCCGGTGGTACTGGGCATGCCTTGGTTGGTCCGGCACAACCCCGCAATCTTCTGGGACGAAGCGGTGGTGGTTTTTACCTCCAAGTACTGCCATCAACATTGCCAGTCCAGGGAGAAGCCGGAAGTGCTAGCAGGGGTGCCTTCCCCAAGAGAAATAACTTTGCCTGCCAAGTATGAGGATTTTTGGGATGTATTTGACAAAAAGGAAGTGGAACAACTCCCTCCTCACCGGCCCTATGACTGTACCATTGATTTGATGCCTGGAGCGCGCATCCCCACTGGGAGAATCTACTCTCTGTCAGAGCCGGAATTGGCAGTGTTAAGGGAGTTTTTGGACACCAACCTGAAGAAAGGCTTCATTCGCCCTTCGCAATCCCCAGCCGGCGAACCCCTGTTGTTCGTTAAGAAGAAAGGGGGTGAGCTCCACCCGTGTAATGATTATAGAGCCCTAAACTAGATCACGATCCCTGACAGTTACCCCCTGCCACTCAGCAGGGAGATGCTGGAGCGGCTGCACTCTGCCAAGATTTACACGGAACGACTTGAGAGGAGCTTATAACTTGGTGCAGATCAACGAAGGGGATGAGTGAAAGACTGCTTTTCAGACCCGTTACTCCCAGTATGAGTACCTGGTCATGCCATATGGATTGTCGGGGGGCCCTGGAGTCTTCCAGAATTTTTTGAATTACATCTTTAGGGATTTGTGGACCATTTTATGATTGTGTATTTGGATGATATCTTTTTTTTATCATTAATTTTTATTCAAATTTTCAAAGACAAGAAACAAAACAAAACAAAAACAATTAAACAATAAAATAAAATGTTGACTTCCGATTTGTCGCAGATCAGTTATAGGTCTACAATATATAACAATCCTATCTCTAAAATTATATTATAAAATCACTTTCCTCCAGTAGTTATCTTAATTAATCATCAAATCTCATAAACATTATTTTATTCTTTCCACAAAAAGTCCAAGAGAGGTTTCAATTCCTTGAGCGATATATCCTTCAATTTTTCTCCAAATAAACATATCGCTTAATCCATCTAATTCAAATCTGTTAGGCCCAATAATTTCAATAGCCACTCTTCCATTATCTATATTAATTCCATCTTCCATCTTCAATAATCCTGTTAAGTCCAGTAATTTCAGTAGCCATTCTTCCGTTATCAGTATCCCATAATAATCTTGTTGTCATAGCCATAGTCCAAGTAAACATATCAATTAATCCATCTCGTCAAATCTGCCAAGTCCAATAATTTCCACAACCATTCTTCCATTATCAATATTAATTCCATCTTCCATCTTCAATAGTCCTGTTAAATCCAGTGGTTTCAGTATCCATTCATCCATTATCAGTATCCCATGATGATCTTGCTGTCATAGCCATAGTCATATAACAAGAGTCTGATGGGAATTTCCCCCATCACAAATATGTCCTTGCCTTCAATTCTGAATATGTTGTTGAAATATTGTTGTAAAGTCACATCTCTGCTCTGGATGCATCTCTGCTCTGTCACATATTTGTAGTTAATTCCATAACTTTTTTCTATGTCAAGCCCCATCACATCATTCCAGTCAAGAATTCTGAGTATGTTGCTGAAATATTGCTGCAAAGTCATATCTCTGTTCTTCTTTTTTACAAAATGCACTGGCTCATTTCTTAAGAGTTTCTCCACTGTCACATATCTGTAGCCAACTCCATAGATTTTTTCTATGTCAAGCTCCATCATATCATTCCAGTCCAGAAAATTATCCAAGACATTGATAACTTTACAACCAAAATCTTCATTAATTTCTTCAGAGACAACTTTGAATTCCAAACAGTAAACTTTATTTCTAACATCCATAAACTCCAAATCTTTTTCCAATTTCACATTTGTTCCAATCTCCAGGGCTTGTAGCTTCCCTATCCCATCAAACTCTTCTCTCACAAAATCCATTGTTTCTTTAAGCTCCTGCGTCATTTTGTTAAATTCAATTTTCATCTCCTGTCTACCCTGTCTCAGGGTTTGTTTCGTTATCTCAATCTCAGCCATTATTTTCTGAAACATAATTTCTTCCATGGTCTCAATCACTTTCCTGGTTGTCTTTCTTAAAACCACAGAAACAAAAATTATTTCAGCCACAATTGGGTTAATGTTCCAGGCTTGCTTATATCAGTGTAGACAATACAGCCTGCCTTATCTCTATGTATTCAGGAATACAAAAACAAACTTAGTTCCCAACATCAAAACAATTAGTGGCGTTGTAAACAAGCAGATTCGTCAAAATGAAATAGACCAAAAAAAAAAGTTTTTGTTCCCCCCTCCTCGAAATAGAAATCCCTCTTCCGTTGGTATCTTTAAAATGCACCTCCAGGACAGCTTTTTGCGATAAAAACAAAGATAAGCTTTTTCGATTTCTTTCCTCCTTAATTTCGTTAGTGAAAGAGAAAAGCCATAACCTCACCTAGAAGTTCTTCACAGCTGATTCATTGACAAATCTCTTTTTTGCTACACCAATTTAAACCAAGTAAAAAAAGAAAATAGAAAGGATGCTTATCTGCCTGTTGAAGTCCGTTTTTCTTTAAAGAAAAGATAAACGTGTCGCTGTAATCAGCAAGAGCTTGATGAAAGTCCGTCCGGCATTGCAGTTTGAACCTTCTCTCATAAATAAATGAAATCCAGTCCTCCCCACAAAAACAGGCTTTATGGTTGATCTCTACGTTTCTCCCTGACCGGGAGAAAATCTTTACCAGTCAAAAAGAGCGTTGTGACTGATTTTAAAGCTGAAAAATCTTCTTCTGAGACAAGAGCTCATCTCAGAGGCAGCACAGGCAAAGCAACCCTTCCCGGAAGTCGTATTTGGATGATATCTTGATTTACTTGGACACCCCCGAAGAACACGACGCTCACGTGTGCTCAGTGTTGCAGAAGCTACGGGAACACTGCCTTTACGCTAAGCTGGAAAAATGTGGGTTCGACCAGACTACTTTGGACTTTCTGGGGTATCAAGTCTCCCCGGCAGGAGTAGAAATGGACCCAGAGAAGGTCCGTTGTGTGCTCACGTGGCAGCCCCCTAAGACCAAGAAGGATTTTCAGCGCTTCTTGGGGTTTCCCAACTACTATCATCGGTTCATAGCCAACTACTCCAAGTAGACAGCACCGCTCATGGACTGTCTGAAGGGTTCAGGACCTTTCCGTTGGACAGAAGCTGCTCAAGAGGCCTTCGAGAGGTTGAAGCGAAGGTTTGCTACAGAACCCATTCTACAGCACGCAAACCCCGCACCGCTGCTGTTGGTGGTTGGCGAGAAGGAATATGAGGTGGAACAGATATTGGATGCGAGAAAGCGCCGTGGGCGCCTGCAGTACCTGATCCATTGGAAGGGCTATGATGCATCAGAACATTCATGGGAAACAGCAGAGGATGTGCACGCCCCAACTTTGGTGAGAGAATTCCATGAGGCTTATCCTGCAAAACCCAGACCTCAGGAGTGGGAAGGGTTAATGCATGGAGGGGGGGATGGTGTTGAGCCTCGGCTCTCCCTGAAGGAGCAGGGAGGGGAGAGGCATAACTTTCAGGTGCCTCAGCTGCCAGAAGGCATGGAAAGCCCGGGAGTTGTTGAGTCTGCTTGGGACCTTGGGGGGGGGGCAGTGAGTCTGAACTCCAGCCAGTTCCCATGGGTGGCAAGAGCTCTGAAGAGGAAAGTGCGCCGCCCCCAGTTGTTCCCGAGGACCCATCAGGGGATGCCCCAGAGATCGTGCCAACTCCTCCCTTGCCAAGCAGTTCCCAGGATGCTTCCAGCATGACGTCCCCTCCTGACTTCGAGCCTGCAGCCCAAGAGCAGGTGTCTTCTGATGAGCCATTGGAAACATACACCCCTTCGCTTCGTGCCCACCGCCGCAAGAAACGAACAGGGCAGAGACAGGATCTGCAAAGGAGTCAGAGATTACGATCAAAAACGTTCCCTACTTAAGCTGGCAGTTCACAGAGGGGAGTCGCTGAGTCAACTTCCTTTACACGCCACAGAGCATGTCTAGAGTGCAGATAGGGATTTCTAGTGAGTAAAGCAGGTTTCTATATGAAGTGCAATGTCTTTGATGTATCCATTACTTTAATAAAGCAAGATTTAATTGCACCCACGTCTCCATCTCGTGGTTCCAGCTCTGGACGGGACAGCATCCTACAATCAGCATGAAAAGGGAGAGTGTTAGTCACTGAGAAGAGTCTTCTAATATGCTTCCTTGCCTTTCCTGCTCATTGGAGCAAATCAGAGTGAAAGGAGGTGAGTCAGACAGTTGCTAATGCTCTCCACTTACATGCTGATTGGCTCCTAGAGATGTTTGTTGTTGTGAGAGAATGCATGAACAAAGATCTCATTCTTAATCCAGGAGCAAAAAAGGGTGTACGTGGCGGCAACTATCATGAAGGGACTCTGCACTTCTGAATTTTCTACTAAACAACTGATAAATACCTATGTAACTTTGTGTCTGGAGACTTATTATTAAGAATCACTTTCCATAACTGTAAGGAGGTATGTCCACACGCATGCATCCCAGGCACCTGAATGAGGGGTGAGAGCAGCATAGGGACATAAGCAGATGTCTTAGACCAGCAGTTCCCAAACTTTTCTTCTACATAGACCACTTGAAAATTGCTGAGGGTCTGAAAGTATCTGAAAATTTGCTATGGGCATATGCAAGATAATTAACTCCCATTAGTGATAAGAGCAAGAATTTATAATTATTATTTTAATTAAAACAAGAGGCTTATCAGTACTTTGAAGAAGTTGTTGTTGTTATGTGCCTCCAAGTCGACTACGACTTATGGCGACCCTATGAATCAGCGACCTCCAGTAGCATCTGTCGTGAACCACCCTGTTCAGGTCTTGTAAGTTCAGGTCTGTGGCTTCCTTTATGGAATCAATCCATCTCTTGTTTGGCCTTCCTCTTTTTCTACTCCTTTCTGTTTTTCCCAGCATTATTGTCTTTTCTAGTGAATCATGTCTTCTCATTCTGTGTCCAAAGTATGACAACCTCAGTTTCATCATTTTAGCTTCCAATGATAGTTCTGGTTTAATATGTTCTAACTCCCAATTATTGGTCTTTTTCGCAGTCCATGGTATGCGCAAAGCACTCCTTGAACACCACATTACAAAGGAGTTGATTTTTCTCATCCAATTTTTTCACTGTCCAACTTTCACATCTACACATAGAGATTGGGAATAGCATGGTCTGAATGATCCTGACTTTAGTGTTCGGTGATACATCTTTGCATTTGAGGACCTTTTCTAGTTCTCTCATAACTGCCCTCCCCAGTCCTAGCCTTCTTCTGATTTCTTGACTATTTTCTCCATTTTGGTTAATGACTGTGCCAAGGCATTGATAATCCTTGACAAGCTCAATGTCCTCGTTGTCAACTTTAAAGTTACATAAATCTTCTGTTATCATTACTTTAGTCTTCTTGACGTTCAGCTGTAGTCCTGCTTTTGTGCTTTCCTCTTTAACTTTCATCAGTATTCGTTTCAAATCATTACTGGTTTCTGCTAAGAGTATGGTATTGTCTGCGTATCTTAAAGTATTTATATTTCTCCCTCCAATTTTCACACCTCCTTCATCTTGGTCCAATCCCGCTTTCCCTATGATGTGTTCTGCATATAGATTAAACAAATAAGATGATAAAATACACCCTCGTCTCACACCCTTTCCGATGGGGAAAGGTTCCTCCATATTCTGTCCTTACACTAACCTCTTGTCCAGAGTATAGGTTGTGCATCAGAACAGTCAGATACTGTGGTACCCCCATTTCTTTTAAAACCATTCCATAGTTTTTTGTTATCTACACAGTCAAAGACTTTGCTGTAATCTGTAAAGCACAGGATGATTTTCTTCTGAAATATCTTGGTACATTCCATTATCCAGCATATGCTTGCAATATGATCTCTGGTGCCTCTTCCCTTTCTAAATCCAGCTTGGATTTCCCCCCCCCCGGGGAGCCGGTTGTTAAATATTTACCAGCACACCACTGCCTACATGACATTACTGGCAAACAGAAGCTACCACACAGTTTCCCCCTGTAAATCTGTACTAACCCAATCCACTGATAATACAAAAAGTTTAGGACAATACAGCTCCACTCCACACATCTTTGAAGACGGTTTGCTTCGATGGTTTTTAGTGGGTGGGTGAATGGTCACTTTCAGCTAGTCCCTTTTCTTCACCCACTAACTCTCCCATGAATTCCATTTTGTTTCCAGTGGTTTATCTATCAACGTCTGACTGCTTTGTCTTCCCCCCTTCACAGTTTGGTGCAGCCCTCCCTTCTTTCCTCTCTTTCTCCCTAAGTAAACTTCCTTCACTCCTTGTAACTAGCGATGGGAATTGCCATTGGATTTTTATCTCTCTGAGCATTTCTATTTTTCCCCTAAAAAATCTAAAGTGATTTTTTTAATTAAAGATGCCTCAATATTGATATTGATATTTTCTCAAAATATTGATATTGATATTTAAAATATTGATATTATATTGATTTGTTTTTCCAGCAGGAAAAAATTAACTCAGAAAAATAAGGGGCAGCAGAGAAAGAGGGGGGCAGATGACCCACTTCTTTTCAACCACCAAACTTCAGGAAGTGGTGGGGGCAGGAGGGAGTGGAAATGCTGTGCAGGTCAAAAACATTTGCACATGCCCAGTAACTGAGCAACCGGAGGGAGTAAACATGTAAAATTAGAGGGTGGGGCCACAGGGAAACAGCGACACTAATCCTTCCCAGAGGAACGCCTACTTGTGTGAATGGAAAACAATGGATTTGAAGCTACCATTGAGCATGAAGTCTTGCAAATCTGTTGTGATGGTAAAAGCAGTGTGTTTGCTACGAAGAAATGCTCCCATGTGGATAAGTCCTCCAATTTCTTCAAGGGTAGTTTTCTCATTCCAGAATGGTGGCTCAGCTCCTATCATTGCTCTTCTATAGTAAGCTACAAGAGAAATTGCCGTTGCCTTTTCACACTATCATGCTTTTTCTATGTGTATAGCCCACCTGTTGTTCTACCCATACAAGTGTGCCTGATATAGCTGCTATGGGGAGGGCCAGGGCCGGTTCTAAAGGGCAGCCAGGTTGGGCCCCTTCACCAGTCTCAGCCCATCCCTGCCACCCCAGCGCTTCTCCTTTTGCCACCCCCACCTTAATACTGCCCCTCAAAGCCTCAATCTTGTTCTTTCCCCTCAGAGCCGGCTTGGAAGCTTCCTCCTTCTGCGCATGCCTAGTCTCCTCCTCCGGAGGAGGAGAGGCACACATACACTTCCGGCTCTCTGTTGTGCTATCGAGAGAGGAGCAGTTGCAAAAGGCACAAGGAAGCCGTTTTGGAGTGCTATAATTAGTTGCATTTCTCTTTTTGCTGCTGCTGCTGCTGCCACCTCTATCTTCTTTCCCCTCAAAGCCTCAATCTTTCCCTTCAGAGTCGGCTGGGATGCTTCTCCTCCTTCAAGAGGGAAGGATCACCGTATCGAGCAAGAAGGAGAGGTATGCATACACTTCCGGCTCTCGAGCGAACTCAAAGGACCCAAGGAAGACCTTTTGGGGCGCTCCAGTTGCTGGAATGGAAAGCAATAGCAGCTGCCAGCAAAAGCACAGTGAGGCAAGGGATCCTCTTGCAAAGCAAGTATTTTAAGTCATATTTTCTCTCCCCCTTTTTATTAAAAGTTCATCACAAATTCAGTAGCAAAGGGAGAGGGGTGCAGGAAGAAGGCAGGGGTGGGAGAGGCTTTTTTCAATTTATTGAGATATTGAGATATGAGGAGCACCAGGGTTCGAATCCCTACACAGCCATGAAGCTCACTGGTGACCTTAGCCCAGTCACTGTCTCTTAGCCTCGGAGAAAGGCAATGGTAAACTACCTCTGTATACTGCTTACCATGAAAACATAAGTCAGAATCAACTTGAAGGCAGTCCATTTCATTTTCATATAGAAAACAATAACAAAAAAGCATTGCCCCTGTTCATGTATATTTGGCATACCACCTTGCAAACTTTTAATGACTTTTTTCTAAAGTCCTTTGCTGCAAGGGCAAGCCTAGCCTTCGGAAGGAGGTGATGTTGAAAGCCCATTCACATGTGTCCTTTTTGGAACTGTTGCTTTTGCTTTCAACCCGTGCCTGGATCAAGGCTCAAGAGAGGCTCAGGCTGGTGATGCTTCTCTTCCCTACCCCCCCTTAAGAGGTGGAGGGGGCTTTGCTTTGCCAGCATGCATGTGTAGAGGCAGGAACTCGGGACAGGCTAGAGGGGGAGGAAGCAAACTTGAAAGCAAACACACAAAATTACAATCCTTGTGTGCCTGAGTTTCATAGGGCTTCCCCCCTCCCAGGCAAATGTGCATAGGACTGCAGCCCCAGTTAAAGGAACAAACACTTTTCACTGGCAGATGTTTCTTCCTCTCTCTCACACCCTTTCTAAAATTAATATCTGTGTTGTTCCTTTATTACATGGTAAAGAGAGTTATGAAAGGGACTGGCTTCTTGTGCTGGTTTCTTCCTGAAGCGGGTGGAGGTAGCGTGCAGATGAACTTGAGGAGTTCTGTATTTGCATGAGGTGGTGTTATTTTCTTGTACTGTGTTCCTTGGAGTAGTTTTTGGTAGGTGGATGCTACCTAGTCCTCTCTTGTCTTGCCTGTCTCTGATCTGGCAGAAGTCCTTTGGTTGCCTCCCCCTTGCTAGCCCAGCATGCGTGCTTTTCTCATGGTCTGGAGGTGAGCACTACTGAAAAAACTGGGCGGAACGTGTTTTAGTTGCCTGTTAATTTTCAGAAAATTGCAGCGGAAGAGGTAAAATTTATGATGGTTGTTTAAGTTATGCACATTTTTTGTTTACATCTAAGTTATGTCTCAAGTTCTATCTCTGTCAGTGCAATCCTATGTCTACTTGGATATAAGTGCCAATCAGTCTTTTTTTTTATTTATTCAGTTTATATCACACCCTTTCTCCCAAAGGAGCCCAGGGTGGCAGGTAAGTGTGCATAGGATTGCAGATTAAGGCTGCAATCCAATACACACTTACCTGGGAGTAGGTCCTATTGAATCCAATGGAGTTAACTTCTGAGTAGATATGTATTGGATTGCACTGTAAGTTATACCTCTAATTTTTGTCAACAGTATAACTTAGAGGTATTTAAAAGGCACCTAATGAGATACTAAAGTTTTTGTTTTTGTTTTTACAATAAGGTGTTGTCATATCATAACTAAAATTTTGTTTTCGTTTGGAAAATGGAAATGGACGGCCTTTGAGTCGATTCCGACTTATGGTGACTCTGTGAATATGGTTTTCATGGTAAGTGGTATTCAGAGGGGGTTTACCATTGCCTCCCTCTGAGGCTGAGAGGCAGTGACTGGCCCAAGTGCACTTCATGGCTGTGTGGGGATTCGAACCCTGGTCTCCTAGGTCATAGTCCAGCACTCTAACCACTATGCCACACTGGTTCTCTTTGTTTTAGTTTAACCAGGTTTTAAGTTTAAAGGGGAGGAGCCAAGGTGGAAAGGTGTGGTTTAAGGGGTGGGGCCAAGGGGCCCTCTGACACCCTATGGCCAGGGCCCCAAGAAACCTGGAGCCAGCCCTGAGTAGGGCCCTTTGAAACTCAGCACACATTCATTATAACCCTTTGGGTGGGGGCCATTTTATGACTCTCCTTTTCCCTTTCAGTCTTTTAATTATTACTATATTTGGGGCTTTATATTGCAAATGGGTTGTTCAGATCCAATTTGTGTGTGTGTGTGCGCGTGCACGCGTGCGTGCGTGTGCGTGCGTGTGCGTGCATGTGTGTGTGATTGACACATTAGCTTTCACCCATTCTGTTTTTTCCCCAGACATATTTGTTATTATTCCACCATTGGCCATCCACATCAGTGAGCTGAGTTTGAAATAATATATCTGTGGTTACTGTGGTACGTGACTGAATTTCTCTGAAAATCATGACAGTCTGAAAATGCCCTGTACTGTGATTTTTGGTTCCTCCTGTGAATTACTCCTCCTACACCCTCCACTAACTTTTTTGTTATATGCATGTGTGTAGGTATTTCTGTACATGTCTGCGTGCCCTTTTTTTACAAACAGGTTTTTTTTCACCAGAAGTATACAGCAGCAAATGCTACCAGCCCATAGCTATTCCCTTTGTTTGGGGGGCATTGTTGTTCTGTAACAGATACAGTTTTCACTTATTTTTATTTGATTAACTGGGATGCTCGCTTTGAGGTGGCAGGCATCAAGTGTGCTAGTGGCTGTGCTCAACACCCACAGAGAGCTTGGGGAGGGTGAAGGGATTAATCTCTCTAGGTAACGGTGAGTAAAGGGTGCCTATATTGCTCCAGGTGAGAGATGGATGAGAATGAATGGTGGAGGGTTTTCCCTGCTGCCAGGGCTGGCCTCAGGCATGACAGGGCCTGCCCTGGGCCCTCACACCCACACGCATGCCCCACCTACCTACCTACCAGGCGGGTGGACGAGCAGGAGGTCAGGCGGGCGAGCAGGCGTTGGGAGAGGGCAGACAAGTGAGTGAGCAGGCGAGGGGGAGGGCAAGCGAGTGGGCAGAGGGGGGAGCAAGCGGGTGGACAGCTCCCTCCCTGCTATCCACGGCAGGCTTTTGCTGTGGAAGGGGAGGGCTACTCCCCACCATAACAAGGGGCCCTTCAGGGGCCCCTCAGGGCTGCAGGGTCCTCGGCCAGGGCCCCACCTGGCTGCCCTGTGGAGCCGGCCCTGCCTGCTGCTATTGGATTGTTTTTATTCAGCAGATCTATTTTTCTGTACATGATTAATGGTTAGTTGAATCATTGAGAGTTTTAATTAAATGAGAGTTGAGTGCGTATAGACTGATGAGTGTAAGGAGAAAGCAGTTGAGTGACTACATATGTGAGGGTTGTGTGTTTAAATTATATTTGAGTAGTGCGAATGTTTAGGTGAATGAGTTTGGTTACTGTATTATTTTTATGTGTTTCTTTTTCATAAAAAAGATTTATTACTGATTTATGTTTCTTTTTTATAATATTTATGAGATTTTTCATGAAATATATACATTGTTACAGTTTTTTGATGTTGTACTGATGTATTTTGATATTTTTGTACGACTTGCTTTTGTGTTTTTTATTTGTTTTACTTATGAACATATTTGTTGTTGTTTAATTATGACTCCAGTCCAATACACACTTACCTGGGAGTAAGTCCCATTGAACCCAATGGAGCTTACTTCTGAATAGACATGTATTGGATTGCAGTTTTGGTTGCTTCTTCTTCTTCTTCCTCATAATAATAATAATAATAATAAATGGTAACTTGTAGTTTTTGGTGGGGGGCAATTATCTATTTAAAAAAATTGATTTTTTTTTTTTTAAAAATAGTACCATGGCATTGTGCAAGGGTGATGTTTAGCTATGTCATTCTGGTCTTTGATTTTATAAGGGTGGTTGACAATATCCCCCAAAATTAAGAATACCCTGTAGGTTTCTATAACTGCTAAATGCACAACCATGCACCCCCCCATCCCAAAAACCACAGCAGCAATGAAATGCTGATATTATGCAAAACCTCTGTTGTTTGTGCTGTGATCATACACCCTGTGGGAAACCATCACATTTACTTGGTGGAGATCTTGAGGGAATAGTTCTCTCAAACCAGGTTATCAGCATGTGGCAATTGGTTGAAAATATTTGCATTTTGTTTGTTATTAAGGGCCACTGGAAACAAAATGATTAGGTTGCGCTCAGGTGAGGAGCAAACAAAAGGCAACAGAGATCACCCAGAGATCATCCTCATAAATGTAACAAACTGCCCAACCCCCCAACCCCCAAAAAAGTGCTAACAAGCTTCCAAACTAATGGTGGCTGTGTTATATAGTGGGTTATTTTTACTTACTGGATTTTCTGTGGTAAAGAGAAATTTGGATTAAATATAAAAAAGTACAGGCTGGCATTTTGATGATGACATTATGTGGGTGTTGCATATGTGAGCAGCAATTCCTGGTCCTGGTTGGAAGCACCTTGTGTTAAAGAGAGGTATAGCTTGAACACCATACTGCTGTACTGTTAATTTGTTATGTGGTGAAATAGTGCTGTAATGCTATACTACAAAAAATATACGGTATTATGGTGTTATAGCATTACACTTCTCTGTCATTTAAAAAATAGTCAGAAAAGTATTTTAGCAATAAGTAAAAGATCTCTTAAAGAAACAGGGTCATAAAATGGTGCTCCTCAAAAAAGTTAGGATAATTTATTTATTTAACATATTTAAGCACTGCTTAAGCAGTGTACATAAAAAGAAATCATACAGAAAATAAAACAATAATTTATCATAAAACCAAGCACTACCTTACAATGCCTGCTGGAACCAGTAACCCTTCATGATGCCCCTGAAGTTCCGCAAGGAGGGCACTTGTCTAATCTCAGTCTAATATCAGACTCCAATAATAATATAACTTCTGTATAGAGTCAATATAACTTCTATACTGTATTGAATAACTGCTTCAGAAAATGGTCACATCTGAATCATACCCATCCAAAAGGCTGCTTATGCCCCTTTGGGTTTAAATAGTCACTTACCACTATTAGAAAATTGTGGAAGCGGCCACCACGTACCTTCAAAAGTGTTTTTTACTTGAAGCCACCTGTCCAGATGGCTTTGGTGTGTTGGGCGCTCCATAAGAACAAGATGCCATACCTTTTGCCACCAGATTTCTATTTTGAGAGGCAAAGCAGAGCCCCAGTGTTGAGCTATAACTAATTTGGCAGCTGCTAACAGAGTATAGATTAAGTCTTTATGAAGTAGACCCTGCATTTTCTGTGGTGTGATAGATAACAAGGCCACCTCTGGGTTTGGGGACACAATTTGACCCACTATGTCTGTGACTTCCTGGAACACCCCAGTCCAGAACCCTGCCACAATGGGGCACATTCACCACATATGGAAGTATGTGCCCCGTTCACAACAGCCGTGAGCAATAAGGTGCTATGGTTGGATTAATTTGCTGTAGTTGCAAAGGAGTGCACCACCACCTACCACTTTCAGTAAAGATTCTTTCTTCCATGCCAAAATAGTGCGAAAAGGTGGTCTCCTCCACTGACTGTTCCAACAATTAATATATATTTCTTTGCCTATATCAGCTTCCCAGAGCAACTTTACACCTGAGGTCATCCCAAAGTGAACTGAGAAAAGACCCTTATATATCAAAGAAATCTTCCCTTTCAGGTTATGACTAGAACTCGCACAGTTTTTCATAAAATGTCAGCTGTTGAAGTGGCCCATTTATGTGAATATACTTAGCAAAGGATCAAACCTGCATTATCTGAAGCCAAGAAGGCTGTATTTCTCCAGGCTTGAGTCGCATTTGCTCTTCTGTGATAGGGCAACCATTAGCAAATAAATCCAATATTTTATAAAGCCCCTTCAATTCCCAGTGTTTATATTTATTAAATTTGGCCAGGTTTCAAAATCTGGGGTGCTCCAAAAATGGGAGGAGAGGTGAATCTATAGGAGTTAATAGTGTTGCCCATCTTTCCCAAATCAAAATAGTGGCCTTGAGATAAGGGTTCACTAGTTCTTGTAGCTTGAGTGTTGTACCCCAGACTAAGAGGGAGCTAGATCAGCAAGTAGAGTCAGATGAGGACAATGTTCCTTGGGAAGTGGGAGGAAGGGAGACTAGTGAGGAGTGTCCTGGCAGACCCCAAACTCCTATGCCCAGCACTTCCATGGATACAGTTCCTGTCCCTCCTGCAAGTCCAATGCCAGAGCAGTTGGGAAGCAACTCCCCGATCAGGCCATCCATGGCTGCACAGGAATCCCCGCCAGACACTTCAAATGCTTCCCAGCCAATCAGCGTTCAGCTTCCAGAGCCCACGCTGTCATCTAGCGAAGCCCCCCTACCTGATGTGCCATCTGAGACTCCCCCTTCCCCTCGCCCCACACGAGGAGAGAGACTTTCAAAAGGTGGAATTCAGGCAGAGCTGCCACTTGCACACGAAAACCTTCCCTACTTAAATCGGTGCCTTCCAAGGCACAAGTGCTGACTCAACTTTCCCCAAACTTTGCAGAGACTGCTTAGTTAGGTTAGTTAGGAAAAGTAGTGAGTCAGAGTAGAAAGGTGAATGAAGCGCACCACTTTGGATGTAACTATAACTTTAATAAAAAGAGAGAGAAAGATATCACTTAGCCTCAGTCTGAATCCTTCAGCTCTGGGCAGGACATTGAGTGAGCTCAATTTACCAAAAGGTATGGCTCTAACTGATGTTTGCAATTGGGGTGCTTTCATTCTCACCCAATCCACTTCATAGTTACTCCTGATTATCTGCAGTAACTATTTCAAATTGTTTCAAAGTATAGTTGCAACTGAGGGACACCCAAGCCCCCCTCTGCTTGTAATTTATACAAGGTAGTTTATTTATTTTATTTATTTATTAAATTTATATACCGCCCGACTAGCGATAGCTCTCTGGGCGGTGAACATAAAATAGTATAAAAATACAATGAATAACAAAATAATATTAAAATACAATCAACAATACAATAAACATTTTTAAAATTAGATCAATGTAACTTAAAATGCTTCAGAGAATAGGAAGGTTTTGACCTGGCGCCGGAAGGAGAGCAGAGTCGGCGCCAGGCGTACTTCCTCAGGGAGACTGTTCCATAGTTCGGGGGCCACCACTGAGAAGGCCCTAGATCTTGTCATCACCCTCCGGGCCTCCCTATGAGTTGGAACCCAGAGGAGGGCCTTCGTAGCAGAACGTAGTGTACGGGCCGGTTCATATCGGAAGAGGCGTTCCGCCAGGTATCGTGGTCCCGCACCGTATAAGGCTTTATAGGTCAATACCAACACTTTGAATCTGGCCCGGAAACATATTGGCAACCAGAGCAAGCTGGCCAGAACAGGTGTTATATGCTCGGACTGCTTGGTCCTTGTCAGCAATCTGGCCGCCGCATTTTGCACTAGTTGTAGCTTCCGAACTGTCTTCAAAGGTAGCCCTACGTAAAGCGCATTACAGTAATCCAAACGTGAGGTTACCAGAGCATGTACCACTGATGTAAGGTCCTCTTTACTCAAATAGGGACGTAGCTGGGCTACCAACCGAAGTTGGTAAAACGCATTCCTAACCACCGAGGCTACTTGAGCCTCAAGTGAGAGGGAAGAGTCTAAAAAGACTCCCAGACTACGAACCCGGTCCTTTAGGGGGAGTGTAACCCCGTCCAGGACAGGGTATATATCCACCATCCGATCAGAGAACCCGTCCACCAACAGCATCTCAGTCTTGTCTGGATTGAGCTTCAGTTTGTTAACTCTCATCCAGTCCATTGTCGAGGCCAGGCAACGGTTCAGCAAATCGACAGCCTCACCTGAAGAAGATGAAAAGGAGAAGTAGAGCTGCGTGTCATCAGCATACTGATGACAACGCACTCCAAAACTCCTGATGACCTCTCCCAACGGCTTCATGTAGATATTAAAAAGCAGGGGGGACAAAACTGACCCCTGCGGGACCCCATATTGGAGAGCCCGCGGTGTCGAGCAATGTTCCCCAAGCACTACCTTCTGGAGACGACCCGCCAAGTAGGAGCGGAACCACTGCCAAGCAGTACCTCCAACTCCCAACTCCGCGAGCCTCCCCAGAAGGATACCATGGTCGATGGTATCAAAAGCAGCTGAGAGATCAAGGAGAATCAACAGAGTAACACTCCCTCTGTCCCTCTCCCAACATAGGTCATCATACAGGGCGACCAAGGCTGTCTCAGTGCCAAAACCGGGCCTAAAACCCGATTGAAATGGATCTAGATAATCAGTTTCATCCAATAGCGCCTGGAGCTGGCCAGCAACCACCCGTTCCAAGACCTTGCCCAGGAATGTTTTGTTTTGTTTATCCTCTAGCATTTTCCAAAATTAATGAAGCTACTTATCAATTGTTGCCATCTAGCAATCTCTTTTGGTGATAGTATAATTAGGAGCACTTGAAATAGGATTAAAAATTGGGGTAGCACAGCTATTTTTATTGCTGCAACCCTTCCCAACCAAGTAAGGTGTACCATAGCCCACCTGTGCAAGTCTTTTTTAACATCTTTGACCAGGGGACCAAAGTTACACTTTTAAAGCTGTATCACGTCTTTCAGGAGAACGACTCCTAAGTATTTAATACTGCTAGCCTGAAGTAGAAGACCATTATCTTTAGCCACCTGTTGTTGCATTTCCAATGGGATGGCAAGACAGAGCATTGAAGATTTCTGATGGTTCACCTCCAGACCTGATACAACCTGAAAATATTTTTCAGTTCCAGTATTGCTCTAGCAGGACTTTTAAGAAATAACACACACCAGCAGCAAATATATTAATGGTATGTGACTCACCCTCTATTTTAATTCCCTCTATAAGTGGACTCTGCCTTATTCTTTGCTAATGCTTCCATAGATAAAATAAATAAAAGTGGAGATAAAGGACATCCCTAGTGAGTTCCTGTCCTCAAAAGAAAAGGAGCTGAGTCCATACCATTAACTCTAACCATGGCAGACACATCAGAATAAAATAGTAAATAACATTCATGAACTTCACCCCCAAGTTCATTTGTTGTAATACTCCATATAGGTATGGCCACGTAATCCTGTCAAAAGCCTTGTAAATGTCCAGTGAAACTAAAGCAATCTGGTTGTTATCATGTCTACTATGCTGCATCACATTCAAGGCCCGTCAAATAGAGTCTGCTATCTGTCAATTGGGTACGAACCCCTGCTGATTTTTTTCCACATATCACCCCACCACCCTACTCAATCTATAAGCCAATATAGCAGAGAGAAGTTTCATATCTTGATAGATCAGAGCAACGGGGCAGTACGATGTCAGGTGAGTGGGGTCCCGACCTGGTTTACAGATTGTAATAAGTCTTGATGCTTTCCATGAAAATGGCATTTGAGCCTCCATCCAAAATCTCATTAAATGGAAAAAATGGAAATGGACTGCCTTCAAGTCAATCCCAATTTATGGCTACCCTATGAATAGGGTTTTCATGGTAAGGGGTATTCAGAGGGGGTTTACCATTGCCTCCCTCTGAGGCTTGTCCTCCCCAGCTGGCTAGGGCCTGCTCAGCTTGCACAAGCCAGCCCCTTCCTTGTCCGCAACTGCCAGCCGGGGGGCAACTGGGCTCTTTGGGACTATGCAGCTTGCCCATGGCTGCACAGGTGGCAGGACATGTAACCCCTGAGCCACTCAATGTGGGGGTGATCTTTAGCTGGCCCTTTACACCCAGGAGACACAAGTGGGGATTTGAACTCACAGACTCTGGATTCCCAGCCAGGCTCTCCTCCCCACTGTGCTATACCAGCTGTGTATCTCATTAAATAAAGAAGCCAAAATAAGTGCTAACCTGTCCCGGAATGCCTTGTAAAATTCCCCTCCAAAACCATCCAAACCAGGAGTTTTGCCATTTTTAGCTTCTTAATTGCAGCCAATACTTCTTCAGTAGTTATATCTCAATCTATCAGATCTATGTGGTCCTGCAATAAGGTTTTCAAGTGCGAGATGCCCAGATACTCTGCAAGGCATGGTGGGCTAGAGGCATTACAACTGTATAACTGAGTGTATAAGTCATCAAATGCTTTGTTAATAGCCTGAGTTGAGTAACAAAGAGCTTCTCGCGAGTCTTTAATCTGAACTACACAGTTGTGTTCCCTTTTCTTCTACAAAGCTTGTGCCAGCATTCTGGAGCTTTTGTTGCCAAATTCATGGTACATGTGGTTGGTATAGATGATCGCAGCACTAACCCAGTTGACATCAAGAGCTTCCAGCTCACTGTGTTTGTGTAGCAGCTGTTGAAGAATTCTCAAGCTACCATGTTGTTTTTGTGTATTCTCCAAAGCTTCTATTTCAGACAATAAGAGCTGTCTAGCAGCTAATTTTGACTGCTGAAGCATAGAAACTTCCATAATGCATTGTCCCTGAATAATTGATTTGAATGTGTCCCACACCACTGCTGTGTCAAGGTCTGGTGAGATGTTTTCCTCAAAGTAGTGGGTGATGCCTTCTTGCAATCTGTTTTGGATTTCTTATCTAAATAAAACACTAGGTGGTAGGCGCCAGGAAAAAGTTACAAACATGTGAGTCTAGTTGTAAGGATATTGTGACTGGAGCATGGTCAAACACAGAGATCACACCCATTCCCACCTCCAGCACCTTGCCTGAGGCATCAAGAGACGTGAGAATATAGTCGATCCTTGAATAGGATTTATGTTTGGAAGAGAAATGGGTGTAATCCCTGATTTGTGGGTACCTATGACACCAGACATCAGTTAAGCTGAATTCTGATATTAACACAGAAATAGCTGTTGGGCCCTTTGGTCTTGTCAATGAGGATCTGCTCCTATCTAAACATTCATCCATGACGGCATTCAAATTCCCACCAAGTATCACCATGCCTTATTTAAATGCTTCTAACACCCTTTGTAAAAAACGTTCTTGGCCTTCATTTGGATAATAAAGAGAGCCCAATGTAATCAAGTCTGTTTCCACTGTACCTTTGGCATAAACATAGCGACCCTCACTGTCTGTCAGTGTGTCCGTGATCATAATCAGGCATTTCTTTGTTAGCAAGATTGAGACACCCCATACCTTGGAAGAGCCAAAAGAGCTGAATTACTCTCCTAGACAGTGCCTTCAGATCACATTTTTATTAGTCGGTTTCATGTAAAAAGATCATGTGTGGGTCTGCTGATTTGATGAGTGTAGTTATTCTAGATTGTTTGTGCAGTACCCAGACCCTTCACATTTAAAGACAATTTTACTTGTCATCACTCTTGAAAGTAGAAAAAAGCAAATTTTATGGACCCATTTGGCAAAAGGAAAATGGAGGAAGAAAGAGAAAGGGGAAAAGAAGAAAGAAGAAAAAAAGAGAAAGGGGTGGGGTGGATAAAACAGTAACCAAATAAGAAACAGAACCCTCCCAACTGGGGGGAGCCACTGGGATGGACAACATTCTACCTCTGAGTGTTAGAGGGTAAGTCAACAGGGGCTAGCTGTATCAGTAAATATACTATAAAAATAATATTTCCAATCTTATGGAGGCTGTTTATCTTTAGCAACATCCTTATGGTAACAAAGACGTATATTAATATTAGTTCAAATTTTCCATGGACATAATACTGAGAGTAGAAACAAGTATAGATTCAATCATTGTCTCTCTGTGAGGTCCTCTTTTATCCTTCTGTGTTTGATGGTCTTCTTTAGAATCACACTTGCGGAAACGAGCCTTTCCCCTCTTAGGGGACCATTCATTAGCAATTACCTCATTTTCTGAATAAGTCTCAGAATCCTTTAACTCTGCTGGTATCTCTATACGGAGCTTTGTAAGCAATTTCTTAGCTTCAGCATAGCGGAAGCGGCTAGGACTTTGTCTCTGTGATGCACTATTAATTTGAAGGGAAAATCCCATCTCTAGGGCACCAGCTTGTTACAGGGCTCCAGTTAATGGCTTGAAGCTGCACCTGCACTTTAAAGTTTCTAGGCTTAAATCTTGGTAAATGTGGATTTCTGCAGCTCCAAACAGTGAAGTATGAAAATTACGTAGCACCCTGTAGGTCGCATCTATAACATTGTATTTCTCAAATCTTATTATATCTTGAGAGCTGCAACCATTTTGGGTCTTAGGATCCGGCACTCTATAAATTTGTTCAATATCTTTCAGGACAATATTTCCTGCCACTTGCAGATCTCTAAGCCATTGTAATATGAACTCCACGGGGTAGCCCCCTCCTCTCCATCAGGGACCCCTCCTCAAGCGGATATTCAATTTGCAATATTTATCCTCCTGCTCCTCCAAACATATTTGAAGGATGTGTGTAGTTAACTGTAGTTTGTTGAGGTTAGATTTATTGTGGACACTCAGCTCCATCACATCACTAGCTGTTTTAGCAACTTCTGAAAATTGTTCCTGTAGTGAGGTTAATTTACGATCTATAGGCTCCAGAGCAGCTTTCAAATCCCTTGCCATGTCAGTACGTAACAGTCTGAGATGTGCTAAAATACCATCCACCTCTGAGAGCTCTCTAGTCAATGTTGCGCCTTTCACCCGCTTGGGGCCTCTGCGTGTCATATCTGATTCCCCAGCACGTGACAGCTCAGAATCTTCCAAGCAATCATGTGCAATATTGTGAAACTTCTGAGTTTTCTACTGACTGTGAGTGAGTGCTGGTTGCATACCAAAGTCATTTCTGCTATTATAATTCAGATCAGACAAATATTTATTTATATATTTGATTTATATCCCACCCTTCCTCCCAGCAGGAGCCCAGGGTAGCAAATATCACCATCACATTTAGCAGCATAAGCCTCCTCAAGGATCAGAAGAAATAAGCAACCATCTTGCTCAATGGCAAGCCACGCTCCCTGATAGGTTCACTTTATCGATATGTCACTGCCCCACCTCAATTTCCTGCCCATTTTAAAAGATGGAAGAGTGGCACTAACAACATCTGCACTTTCTGAGATTGCCCTGCAATCACCAATTGAGAACCACCATAGAGAAAATACAGGATGCCAATTATATGAAAACTTTGTGTGGATGCTCCATAAAAGATGAGCAAACAACGTATGGCAATTTCATACTACATGTCTAGCGTGGATGCATCTGTATTGTTGCGCTCCACCCCAATCTCCGAGCGGTGAGAGATCTCCAGGGGTCCCTGTGCTTGCCCAAGGTTTGGTTTCCTTGGAAAGAAGGCCAGCGGAGCCTGTGGTGTCTTTATGAAATATGGTTTATTTATCTACACACATTCCAACCTGAGCTTAAGATGGATGGGTTCAAAGCATCAGCAGTCCAATAGATCTTTCTTATCTATCAGGTTTACAGGAAGCATCCCAAAGCCATGGTGCAGGGAGCCAGCCTCTCTGCATGTCTCCAGTTCCCAGCCTTTCCTCAGACTCAACTAAAAGCACAAGCCTTGCTTAGGCCCTGGGGGTGGGGGGGCTGTCCTGAAGAGTTTCAATAAAAATGAGATCTCCCTAGCCCAGTTAATGGGCACTTGATAGCCCCATTAGCTCACCTGGCCACTCTGTTAGATTAACAAAAGAGACTCATCTGACCAGCAGAGCAGGTTTCTCTCCTCCAGGTGCAGGGTTCCAAATCAGAGCCTGGAAGGTGACTCATAGAAATCATCTATCTCAACCCCCAAGCCCATAACAGTATCACTGCTACTCACCATCATTTCTCCCTATCAGTGTGCTTAATTGTGGTCTATCTCTGTCACCCACTCAACTGCCTCTCAGGCTCTATTCCTTGTTTTATTTATAGCTTATTTGTACCTTCATTTATTTCAGTTGGGGGCCCGGGTTTCAGACAGGTCCCATTGTTTCCAAAGGGCATTTATCTTTGTTAATGACAATTCCATATACTGAAATGAATATCCCCACTGAAAAGAATGGGGTCAGTCAACTTTCCTTTTCCAAATCAAAGTACTGTAAGGGATCAACATCAACATGGTTCCAGAGCCATTAGCTTTTTAAAGTTTTTATTTTCATAAGAGTATCCTGTCTTGGACAAAGCTTGGTCTACTGTCTTCTTCTTCCCTCTCAGAGTTGGGTACGGCAAATAACAAAATGGGAGTTGGAGAAGAAAAATAATTCATAAAAAGAGGGTTCATCTTGGATTTCAGAGGAACCGCCTACTGTGGAAGAGCCAGGCTTCCTTCCAGTCTCCACTCTCCCCCTCCCTTCTCACCCAGCTGCCCCCCCTCCTCTAAAAATGAAGTCAAGAAGTATATCTAGAGTTTAATTTGTGGGGAAAGGGGTTGGGGTGTTGCTCTAGATTTACAGGACTGGCTCTGAAGGCCTCATACTTAACTGCCAACAGTTCTTGCCAATATGCACTGGGAAATGGATCCAAGTTGGCTCAGGAAAGGCCATTAAAGTCCCCACTGAGACTGTTGGTTACATCCTCCCTGCTTCTGGGCTGCTGCCTTGCGATTCCCATTAATGGACTTGGGATTTCACAGTAGGGATGGGATACAACACAAGTCACTTCAGATGGAGACAGATGATATTTTTTGTTTAAGAGAGTTGAAAGTGGTTTGGAAGAAGTTTTACTTCCTATGGGGCACACGCACACTCCTTTTATCATGATGCAGCCTTTGATCAAATCTGCAAACTCTGTTTATCAGAGATGGGACAGGCATGTAGACCACCACAAGCAGCAATCCTTCTGCCAAATTGCCTCCAGCTCAATGAAAACACTTGTGTCCAATCCAGCTTCCAGGGAGTTAGAGGGAGGAGAGACCTCATCCTCAAAACCAGACAATCCAACCAATTCTTTCATCAGGGACCAATCTAACCTCTCTGCTGTATAGGGCATGCTTCTGAGAGACTCTTCTTCTCCCTTCCTCATGATTGTCCATCCATCACCCAGACTCTATTTTTGGTTCAGCTCACCATCATCCTGTTAGGAAGCCAGCTGAAAAGGGCAGAATTTTTAATAGTTGTGTAGAAGAGGGAGTGTCAACAGGTATATCCTTGTCACACAACCTACACCTCCTGAAATTCCCTCTTCTATACAACTATTACATGTTAATGAGACGTGACCTCTTTTTTCACCTGGCCACCCTACATCCTATGCATCTACAGAACCTCTGCTGAGATCCTACTCCTCCTCATCCCATTGTCTAGGGCTTCTCCACACTGCAGTTTACTCTGCTGTTTGCATTCCCATTTAATCTGCATAGCCTACATGATGCTCACCTCAAATATCATCAGTCTCAATGCTTTTCCCCTACAGTAAATTCAAGTTTAAAACTGGATTAACAGCTAAATAATGCTCAAATGTGGACAAGTCCCTAGTTGTCGCTCTGCAAGATATAATTCTTAATTGATTTTGAACCCTAATTCATATTCTTTATGTGATAGTCAGGGAATCCAGCCAACCAGAGAAAAGATAGAAGGTTGAGCCACAAATGATCCTCTTCATTGACACTTGGGGGTAAAACCACATTCACTGTTCTGCTGGTTCTAGTGTGTCTCTCCACCTCTCTCTTCTGAAAATGGGGGCACACGACTCTAGTCAACCCCTGCCTCTTTTTACTATAAAGCCTGTTGGGATCAGCTTAAGTGCATTTTTTAATCAGCTTCAAAGAGATTTCACAACTGATTGACAGATCAACCCATTCCCCTCCATGCGTGGCTGATGGAAATGCTTTGATCTGGTGACTAGTGTGTTTACAGACTTGTTCCATTCTGACATATTCTGGAAGGGAAACAGAGTAGCTTGAGCCTTTCCTCACGACTGTCCCTTTGGACAACTCCTCCAGGAATGCACTAGCTCCTCAGAAAAGGAAGTTTGGATCCTTCACAATAATTGAGGGTAAAGACCAAGACAGTGTAACATTTTCACAGTGACCAATTTGTGTGGTGTGATCCTGGCTTCACAACTTGCCTTACAGACATACATGCCAGCAAGATGAATGCTGGCTCAGCCATCTATCTTGCAGCTCCCCATGTGCTTCAGAAATCTCCTTGGCTTGTTTAAATAAATACTAAAGGGGCATACATACATTTAGATGTATATAGTGTTATCCTTTCCTGAACAATTGCTCAGAAAGTTGCAAAACTGCTTCAGAAACAGGGAGGAAGATATGTGGGTGATCTTATGGGGACTAGACAATAGGTGCCTTTCTTGGCTGCCTTTTTCTTGATCCACAATGAAATATGCTGAAAATGGGCAGAACCAATTTTTCAAAGGTATCCTCAGTACAGAAACAGGTACAGTTGCATTGAATACTTTTTAAACCAGCTCTCAGAACAATACATATGGCTAAGCATTACTTAGAGACAATGAAAGTATTGCATGTAAAGACCCATGTTTTCACAAAAAAAGTTGCTTTGATGCTTCCCTTTGTACTTTTGCATAAACATCATACATGAATGTTATTAACGTGTGAGAATTTGGAAGAAATATTGAACATCTACTACAGTCCAAGTAGGTGAAATATTTGTGTTGTAGCTAACCAAAACTAAAATTCAGGCGTAAGAATGCTAAACTTTCCTTACATCATTTGCTGCCTGTCTCTACTACTGTGGGGAACTTTATGAACAAGCAAGGAGGGGTGTTTCACTCTGACCAACTCTAGACAGGGTCTGGGGAAAACAAGAGTATAGATTTAGAGCAGCGTCTCTTGGGGGCTTGAGGGGAGGGATGCTGGTGGTACACCCTGAGACAGATGGCTCCTAGTTCCTGTGTAAACAGTGTCCATTTCCAGGCCCCCTGGGCAGCCCCATATGGGGCTTATCGCTGCTTCTTTAACCAACCTCTGGACCCTGACCCTGTTCTCACGCCAGCTCTCAAGAGGGAGGGAGGGAGATTAAAATAGTAAAATGCAAAGGCCAGTGACAGATGGATCTCTACTGAGGGGGAAACTCCTTCCTCTAAATGTGGCCTCCTTCAGGCAACTTGGCCAAGGGAGGAGATTATTAGCTATCTTGCTTTTGACCATACAGTAATACCTCAGTTAACCAATCCTCCAGGAAAGAAGCTCCTTTCAAGGAAGGCTTTTTTAAAAGGTGAAACTGACCTACTTTGCTTTGCTATGGATAAACTTTCAAGCCTATGGTTTTGCTTTAAGCTGAAACTGACCAGTATGTGTCTTTGCTTTACTATCAATAAACTGATAGGCCTGTGCCTTTCCTTTGCCAGGATGAAACTGACAAGCCTGTGTCTGCTTTCCATTAAAGAGATCTCTTGCTTTCTTCCACCATCTTGAGCAGGTGTAGAAACCTATCCCTATTCTTTCCATGTTATTCCTACCTCTGGTACAAAAGTTTCTGTTAAAAAAGTAATGTCCAGGAACGCATCTACTTTGTTAACTGAGGTCTTACTGTATTTCTATGCCAGCCAGATCCTATTAATGGTGACACAGATCTGACAGAAGTCTCACTGAGTTCAGTGGGAGTTACTTCTAAGTAGGAGTGGGGGAGAAATTCAATTTAGTTCACATATAAAGGTGGAGCTACTTAATTCACACTTTCCAGAGGAACATATGAACCGAAACAGCCATTCTTTAAAATTTGTTCTCCATATTTTGAAATGCAGTTAGCTAGGTAAGTAATGTTCATAAAAGTGCATGCAATAGGCCAATGTGTGTATAAAAATGCATATATTAGCACAAATAACATACAAAAATGTGTTATATTTGGGAAATTGCTTTGCAAAAATGTGTATATTAGAGAAAATTGCATACAAATGTGTACATTAGGATAAATTCACTAAAATGCTGATGAAGGTTCATGACAACTTTTTTTTAATTGCAAGCTGATGTGGAAATGTGGAGAAGTGAACTCTGCAAAAAGGAGAAACTGAAAGAAACCAAAATTGACAGATTTGCCCAATCTCATGCTATTTCACCCTTAGTCACCTCCCTCTGCCTGCCTGCCTGCCTCTCACTGACTTGCTCTTACACACACACAGGACTACTAATGGATCCCTGGTATTTTATTTTTTTTTAAAAACTTTACAAATCCAAAGCTGGTAGTGAAAAACGAACACTTTGAAAGACCTAAGATCCCCTGCAAGTTAGTTATCATACACTTAGATAAATCTAAGTTTCAAGGTATGCATTTAACCTGTTGTATCTCATAAGGATTGAGGCTTTCAAGAACCAGTGTAAAACCCTGATTTGTTAAGCTAAGTTTTTGTGCAAGACCTGCCTTGCAAGAAGTAAGCTACAAGTCAATTAAGAGACAAAACTTGTGCCTTTGTATTTCATATGCAGTGTTTTTTTTAATGCAAATAGCATCAGCTGAGGGGGGGCTAATCATTATTGGGATGACAGCAGGGGTGGAAGGAGGATTTTAATTCTTTCCTCCCCTGCTGCAGCCCTTAGGAAAATGTGTTCTCTGAACCTGATATTTGCTTTAGGGAGAACCCCCCCTGTTGGTGCCAATGGATCCTTCCAGACTGGTGTATTATTGCAGATGTATTCTGCAACATGTTCTTGACACAATAACAGTGCATTTGTGGTGGATTTATTCTGCTTTAGTTTGCTCTGTGATGTTCCCCCAATCTGCTGTCCAGAAGGGCTGTACCACAATAAAAGCAGGACAAAAAAAGTTATGTGCTATAAAAAGTTACAGGGTTTTAGCAGAAAGTTAAAGGATATGTACTGACTGGAAATGAAGCAATGCGACCATCCAAAACTTTGCAGGCTCAGCTGTAGTGAAAGTGGGATTATCTGCGGTTGCCCCAATAGCAGCATGGCCACAAATCATCATGAATAAAAAGGAAATCAGGGGAGGCCCAAAATAGTTTGGCCCTAAGATGATAGTTTACAAACCAAAGAGGAGTTCAAACATGTCTTTTGTTCAGTCTTAAGCATGGCCTTTTACAGTTGCTGCTTGCAGATTTTCAAACTCATAGCCACAAGGGATACCCCTTGAATTACAAATATGAAAACCAAAATTCTAAGCAATCTAAATTCCATGCCTGGTTTCAGATCCATTGGATATATCAATGGATTTAAAAGAAGAAGAAAAACACCTTTGCTAACAGCCCTTGCTTTATCCTTTTCTGTCCTGAGGATCTCCTCTACCCATTTACATTTTTAGATGTGTAAATCCAGAAATAAAAACAATTACTTGAAGCATGTGCTGTATTGTGTTGTACTGAATAGCATGGACTATTATATCTCATGATTTGCAGGGGATTTAGTTTACAACAAAACAGAAATGCCTAATATGGGACAGAAATCAAGAGATTACAGCTGCAAGGCCTTATCACCACCACCCATCTCTCTTCCTCTGCTCCACAGATAGTTCCTTTACTCTGAGAAATTCTGGATCCTGGCTAGAGTGTATCTGAGCATGTGTGGAGTATTGGGGTTTTTTTTTAAAAAAAGGGAACAACCTTTTTAAAAAGTCATATTAAAGTGCCACTGAACATGTTGCTTTCCCCCATGAAGCAAACCTGCTTCTTGGGTTTTTTTTAACCAATATATTATGCAAAGTGGAAAAATACATTTTTATATTAACTTTTATTGTTTATTTAACAGAATTACAAGATATTAACCAACAAATAACCCCTCCTGACCCTCCGACCCCAGAGTCATGGACTTCCATTGACAAAAGCCATAAACACACTTTGGAATTATACAGGTAGCGCCCCTGCAGCGGCTACCGCCCTTCGATACAACCTTCATCCACTTGCCTGATATCGGCGGCATTTACACTCTGGCCCCTTCGCCAAGGCTTCTCTAAGAAGAACTGCTCTGTTAGTTTTGTTTTTGAGAGGCTGGTTTTTCCACCCCTCTCCTCGCTGGAACTGCTGGATGCTGGGGTGGGGGAGATGCCGGTTTTTGATCTTATAAATGGACTATCTCCCACACTGGTTTTATGCCTGGATGGGAAGACTTACATCAGGAACTCCTATCTCTAGTTACACCTCAGACCATACAGGCGAGAAGCCTGTTACTGAAACTGAGTTGCCTCTACCTTGTTGTTTAGTTATCATTTATTGTTACAGTTTTTATTGTTTGCTTTCTGATATTCTGTTGTTTTATATGTTTTGTTATGTACATCGCTCAGAGTGGCTGGTAAATCCAGCCAGATGGGCGATTAATAAATCGAATAAAATAAAATTAATAAATTGAATAAAAGGTAAGATTACTAATACAATGTAATTTCATTTCAATAGAAATGAAAACAAATATAAGACCAGGTTAGTCTATTAAATAATTGATCTAAGATAATTGTTTAGGACAACCAAATGGACCTGGCTGTTTTGGAAAGATGTTCATATAAATCGTGTTGAGCTGTGTAGTCTATCAATGTCTACCACACAGACATGAAGGTTTCTGGTTTATGCAAAGGAGAAAAATACATAATGTACAATGCACTGCTGCCTCTGATGCAACTGTGAAATTAAATTAGCTGGTTGGCAATCCTAGACATAACCCAGGATAGCTGACCTTCTGATAACTCGTTAAACATTTTATCTTTTTTTACATGTAGCAACAAAACTTTCTTTTTCAAATCTACTAGATCCCAGTTCCTGAGCAGAGAATACATCTCAGAAATGAAGAAAAAGTTGAACAGACGACATCTGTCATGACTGAGCAGTGGTGTGGAAACACGGTTCCCTGTTCAGCTATAAGGCAGGCTGGCCAAGTCACTCTGATTCAGCCTGATTAGTGTGAAGATTAAAAAAACTCACCACCCTAAACTCCTTGGAGAAAAGGTGTGAGGGATATACTTGTAACAAATCAATACCTATGTCCTGTCTCAGAGTTGTGGGACATATTTTGGATACCTTCTATCTTCATTATTCTTCATAAAATCTTCATAAAATGTTTTTTAAATGTTTTGTTTTAATGTATTTTAGAGTCTGTTTTTATGTTTTAAAGTGCTTTTGTTTGCCGCCCTGGGCTCCTGCTGGGAGGAAAGGCAGGATATAAATAAATAAATATAAAATTATTAATAAAATTTATTTCCTAGCTTCTGCCCTCCACCCAGACGCTTGATGAACAGAATCCAGGATTCCTAAAATATGTTTCACAAAGCTGAACAGAAAGAAGATGGAATAAAATATCTGCATTAATAAGTAACTTTGTTCTAAATATAGATGTGAATTGGCAACGTTTCCAAACTGCTGGATAGACTTCTGTGTAACGTGGAAATGTGCGTCCTTTCAGTCCAATCAAATATAGTATTGACCTTACCTGGCTGTTTATTGCCTCTGGCTGTTCCAGACAGAATACAAAGAGTCCAGTGACATCCTTCTTCAGATCAACCCACTTGACCCTACTTCCTTCCCAGAGCCAGGGAGCCCCAAAATCCTGGCTCTCAGTCTGAATTGCTTGCTAGACCCTCATCCTGCCTTCCACATCATGCATCATCCCAGCGCCAGGAAAAAGTGTTAAATTATTTGAGCTGCACACTGCAGACCATCAGGATATGATTTCTAACTTCCTCTTAAGGCAGTTTTAGAACTGTTTATAATATAAAAAATTAATTGCACTGGGTGTGATCTCTTCAGCCCTGCCCCCCTCCCCCTTGCTCTTTCCTTGTGTTGCAGAAATCCAGTGGGGTGGGGTGGGGTGAGGTGGGGGTAGGTTGCTGTATGACTGCAGGGGTGATAGCCTTGCCACTTCAAAATGCATGGAGAGATTCTGGAATGGACATGAGGAAGGAGCACACAGTACAGACGGGGAAGGAAGGAAGGAAGGAAGGAAGGAAGGAAGGAAGGAAGGAAGGAAGGAAGGAAGGAAGGAAGGAAGGAAGGAAGGAAGGAAGGAAGGAAGGAAGGAAGGAAGACTATAGTCATGTGGTGGACTGTATTTTGAGGGTCTGGACTCTCCACAGGTATCACAAGTCCCTTCAATTGGATTTTCAGGTTTCATTGGGGTGGGTTGTAAGTCTTTATTTACAGGTATGTACAGGTAAACATAGATAATAAGCAGCAGCCAGAGTGCCCCATAAGTAAACCTGCTCCTGTCTTTCAAGACCCAAGTCTACGGATCTTCAACTGGTGGGTTGAGACCCTAAGGTGAGTCACAACAGCACTACAACCACCATACAAATATATGGTCAGAAAATAAACAATCAGTGGGTCCCCAACTATATGGGTGGATTAAAGGTGAACCCTCAATTTGAAAAGACTGAAGACTACTGTAAAACAAGGAAGACCTGTGGACATAGGACACACACAAAGTACATGTGGAGTGGGGGCTGCCAATTACCCAGTAACAACACCTTGTGCCATATAGGATGCCTCTGCACAGAACCCCATTTGGAAAAGGGGAGTATGTGGTGCTGTTCCCAGAAGCAGGAGCTGAAAAGGCCTCAGACAGTGTGTGGTGCTTTGGATCTAAGCCTTGGTACTTTTATTTGTATAGGGGTTACGTGCCCTGCCACCTGTGCAGCCGTGGGCTAGCTGTATAGTCCCAAGGAACCCAGGTGCCCCCCAGCTGGCAGTTGCGGACAAGGAAGGGGCTGGCTTGTGCAGCTGTGGCAAGCTGAACAGGCCCTAGCCAGCTGGGGAGAACTAGCCTCAGAGGGAGGCAATTGGAAACCCCCTCTGGATACTGCTTACCATGAAAACCCTATTCATAGGGTAGCCATGTCGGGATCGACTTGAAGGCAGTCCATTTCCATGTTCAAAATTCTTTCATAAATTAAATAACTTTAATGTAAACAAATTAGACTCTTTTTATTTGGGGGATGGCTTGGGTTTCTCTCTCTCTCTCTCTCTCACACACACACACACACAGTTTCACACGACTGTTACAATACCCTCTTCCTGCCCCACAAAAAATGTTGGGATACGAGCCAGAGAAATCAACGTTTCCAAGATTGTTTGGGCTGGAAATAGAAGCTGTGTAATTGCTTGCCATGTTTATTTCTGAAGGACTGCATGAGGGTGTCCTTTTCACATTGAGATCTGCTACAGAACCCTTGTGTATTACAAAAAAGTCATTCTGGGGCATGTTCTAATCTGGGGTGCACACTCAGAGCATTGGCTAGCTAGGTCTGTTAGCCTGGCATGAACCAAAAGTACACCGCAGAAGTCATCCGGTGTTGCGGGGGATCAGAGACCCCTTACTTTTGGGTCCCAATGTCTCCAGTGTCCTATGGACCAATCAGCATGAAAGAGGAAGAGACTTATGGAAGCCATCATTCTTGCTGAACCTCATCAAGGTTCTTGCTGAACCTCAAAAAAGACATACCCTCATCTTGCATTCATCACTCAACAGAAATCCAAACAAAGAGACTGCAAGCTCATTTTATTGTATAATTTTAGAAGGTTGTATAATGTTAGGTGGCATGGCTGTGAGGGAGCATGGCATGACTATCATAAAGGGACCCTTCACTGCTGAATTTGCCTCTACATTACTGCATAGAAGCCACCCAATTCTCCCTCATGGCTGCACATTACAGGTGAGTACTAGTGGTAGGGCCAGTTCCAGATCAGAGAAGCCCCCTGGCAAAGTGCCCTCTGATGGACACTTTCTGACATTGGTAGCCTCTTGCAGGCATACCTGTTGTGGCAGCCATTTTAATAACCCATTATGTGTAACTGGGGGCATTGTGAAAAATTAAAATGACTGACTGCTGCTGCTCCTGCCAGGCACAGTGGACTCTAATGGCTTTGGGAAAGTTTGTCCACCGCTCCTTATTTCCTAGCTACAAACCCCCAGATAAGCTTCCAAGAGACCCAGAGTAGCCTGGACTACAACTCCTTTAAAATAATATTCTCAAAGAGAGTCAGAGGTGTTCTCAGGCTTCCAGTAAGGACAGACACTGCTTCTTACTAAATTAATGTTACTATTTATTTTAATATTAAAAGCAACTGAAGCCTAGAACCACTGTCAGCCTTCTTAATAGCAACAACATTACTTCCCATACTGCCTCTAAGGGGCAGATGACACCCTCTGCAATAATGAACACTTCACTCACAACAGTATTGTTGCATGCCCTTTATCACAACGAGTGAAGTCAGGAGTTGCCAACCTTTTTTGCACCCATGGGCATATTTGCAAACTGGACAAACTGTTGTGGGCACCATACACATAAACTGTAACAAAAAATTATATACCACTTGAATGTAAAAACAATATATAGTGTTTTTACACACACACCACAACTGATTCTGTTGGCTATAAAACACTGCTTCTTACAAGTTTAAGTGGGTGCCAGAGATGGCTTCTGCAGGCACATATGCACCTGTGGGCACCATGTTGGTAACCCCTGCATCAAGATGTCATTTAACTAATGATCACTAATGATCCATTATCCAAGGGATACTCATTATCCAAGGGAATATTCAGGCATTCTTCACTCACATATTGAACAACATGGGAGCAAGGCCCAGGACTGTGCCAAGTAACTCTGTCCCTTGACACTGCATGTCCCTCCCTCGACATCCATGTGTACAGTCTATAGCAAGTGGCTCTTTGTGTGTATGGGCTGCAGGTTCCAGAAAAGCCTTCACATATACAACTATAATAGGCCTGTATTGTTCAACATGGGAGCAAAGCACACCCAGATAGGGATTATTACAACAACATTCCATATAATTCTTCCTGTGTGTGCAGCAATTGCATTTCCTCAAAAACAAGATAATCATTGTGTGAGTGCTGGGAAAATGTGATATTTCCTCATCAGAAGTGCCATCTAGACCCCCACATGAAATAACAAAAATGTCTACATTTGTTAAGCATATAAACTTATTATTCACAAAGGCTCTAAGGGCAATAGGTACAGTACAAACTTGTATTTGTTTTTATTACTTTAATTGTCTTGGATTTCCACAGTCATGAGACTTGTAGTTTGCTATGCTTAGGGAGGATTGAAAAGTGATTTTTTTTATTAGAGATCCCTAGCCTCTTTCTCAAAACCACAGTTCCCAGAGTTCTCAGGGGAGAAGGAATGACTTATATCAGCTTAAGTCATAAAAATCCTGGAATAAGAGACCTTGTCCAAATCAAGATGGGAGCATTATGCCAAACTGGTATGATTGATGGCATGGCGTAATGGAGAATCCAGCACACCACAACGTAATTTACCAGATAGTTTTTCCACACTCTTGCTAAATTTGTCCTGCCCCCAAATTGGCCCCTCTGAGGGTATACATTGTGCTTTTGTGCCAGTGGACTGCACTGAATCACTGCCTCCAGTCCGGGCAAACTGCATTGCAGGCAACTGGGTTATTTCCTACAAATCTAGGGGTAGAAACAAACTCACTGTTCTTCTGGTTCCAGTGCATCTCCACCTTTCTCTTCTAAAAATGGGGGCACATTACATGACTAGGCAAACCCTGCCCCTTTTTACTGTAAAATCTGCTGGAAGCAGCTTGAGTGCATTTTTAAAAAATTTGCTTCAACCTGTTGCCCCTCCAGGTGTGGCCAATGGAAACACTTTAATCTAGTGACTAACGTGTTTTACAGCCTAGGTGATTGGGTTCAGTACAGAAGGCTCAGACTTTGCAGAGGAATATTCCATAGAGGCATGGTCCCAAATTGGCAGATTTGGGGTGCTATTAAGGATGCCAGTTTGATGGACAGACACTTCTGACCTCTGAGGCATAACCCACTAGGAAAATCTTCTGTACAAGGCCTCTTGAAATTAATGAAAGCCATGAAAGAGCTCAGTAATTGTGGGAGTGTCTAAATAGTATAAATCTAAGGGTTAATCAGCACTGGACCGTGGACTCCTCCAGACAACCTATTTACTCAGCATTCATTTGGATTTGCTTGCACAAAGTTTGTGGAGAGGATACATTATAGCCAGCCTTCATTGAGCATTCTGTCTGATTTATTTGCAGGCAGGTTAACCAGAATGAGCATTCATCCATCCTGCATTCATCCTGATTTGCTTGTGGGTGTTTATACTTCTTGCCGTTGGTAATTCATTTATCCCACACTTTTCAATGCATTTCCCTATCACTTTCTAAACCACAAAAAGTCTGTTGGGGGGGGGGTTGTGTGGATTTTTTGTGCTAGGGTCACAGATCACTTTAATCCACTTTAAATATACAAACCTAGACTATGTGAACACATTGATCACCTACACCAAAGTGTTTCCATTAGCTAAACCTGGAGGGGGAATGGGATGATCTGCTGAACAGTTGCAAAATCTCTTTGAAGCTGAATTTTTTTAAAAAATGAAGTCAAGCTGCTACTACCAGGTTTTGCAATAAAAAGGGGCAGGGTTTGACTAGCGATGTGTGCCCCTGTTTTCAGAAGAGAGAGGTGGAGATGCACTTGAACCAGCAGGATAGCAAGCTTGGGTTTATCCCTAAAGTTCCAGTATGTGCTTGAATCCCTCCCACAAATTACTCACAGTCTGGAATCACTGCCTCCTTAGTTGTATCAGGGTAGGGTCAGGAATTTCCTCTAAGCCTTCCATGGCAAGAAGTATTGCTAACGTCCCCAGCTCTTAGACATATTGTTCTTGCACAGGAGAATGTCCTTATAGTAGCATACTGTGTTCCCTGTCTGGGGCCATTTGGATTTTTCACTTCAGGCATCAAAATGTTTTGGTCTTTTCATAGGTGCACAAAACCTTGCCTGACACAGTTCCGAAACACTAAAGGCTGCAGCCCAGGGATGGGGAACCTGTGTCCCTCCAGATGTTGTTGGACTCTAAAGGTGGGGGAGAAATTCAATTCAGTTCATATTTAATGTCAATCTATCAAATTTGCACTTTCCAAAATAATGTGAGTACTGAAATACAGCCATCCTTCGAAATTCACACTTATCTGAATTTTGCAGTGCCATTCTCCAAACAACCAATGTTTACAAAAAGGGGAATGTGTGCATAAAAATGAATATATTAGTGAAAATAACATACATAAATGCATTGTATGTTGAAAAATAGTTTGCAAAAACATGTACATTAGTCAAAACTGCATTCAAAAATGTATTTATTAGGAAAAAATCATGCTAAAGAATTTTTATGAGAATTTTATTTCCTAAAAAAAAAGAAAAGCAAATTGCTGCAGAAATGTGGAGAACAGAATTTAAAAATGGAAAAATGAGAAACTGAGAGAACTGAAATGGACGGATCCTTCCATCCGTACTGGACTCCAATTCTCATCAGTCCCAAGCAGCATGGTCAATGGTTGGGGATGATGGGCGCTGTAGTCCCAACAACAGGGGGGGACTGGTCCCCCATCCTTGCTAGACCCAGATACTGTCCAAAACAATGAAGACCAGAAACTAGGTAGCAGTCCTATGTAAAAAGTATACAAACTGGGGCTCAAGAAAAATGAACATCCTTCCTGCCAACAGTCTGAAATAGGAAATTATGGACACGCTTATGTCCAATTAACTACTAAGCATGTGAGTGTGTATGTAGACTGTAGTGAGTCTTGGGTGGAATTCTGTCCTTTCCACACATTTTGGGAGCATTTCCTGCTAACTGAGTATCACTGAACTGACTTGCCCTGAGCTGATTTTCTCGGGCAACAGGAGCTTTCCCATGATCCAGGGTTTAAAGAAGCTGTTTTTCCTATCTTGCTGGATGTTTATACTGGCTGAGCTAACAATTCTCCTACCAAGGGGCCTCAGCAGCACCCTGAGTAATGAGCTCTCACTGCACAAGGATTTCTTCAGTATTTATTAAAATGTGTTTATGGGAGGGGGTAGTTTATTTGACCGTGCTTGTATCATAGAGCCTGCCCCCCCATCTCCTTCCCCAGGAGACAACTCTAATTGTGCTATGGACTCTATAATAATGTAAAGAGAGAATTTGGGTACTCTCTGCCTGACGAGGCATGCATGCCAAAAGAAATCATTATTTTATGATACAAGAAAAGGAGCTCTGTCTTCTTTACTACCTCATCACCCTAGCAGGGTACAAATTATGTCCCAGAACGCCGGGGGCAGGGGAGGCAGCCATGGGATCTTGAATGCAGCCCCAGATTATTCTCCTGTTAGCCAAATGCTGTACCAAGTCCAGAAAATCCTGCTAGCAGCCTTACTACTTACACACACTGTATAACAACACTCCTTGCCCCAAAGAGCATACAGGTGCACTGGTCAAGGAGGCTAAAGCCCAGTATGTATAAAACAGCTGCCCATGCCCCAGGTTTGACACGGAAGCACACAACCATGACGCTTTCCTCCTCCATGAAAAGTGAGATGCAAGCCTTACAGACTACACAACTGATGTCAGTCCTGACAGGCAGGGGAGACAACTGCTCATGGGTGACAGGAATCAAATGCCCTTCAAATTGCCAAAGATCTGTTTCGAATTGATGGAAAATTTAGAATTGGTGGATGCTTGGAGATATATAAATGACAATGCAAAGGAATTTACTTACTTTTCAGAAAGACATAAAACATTTTCGAGGATTGATATGATTTGGATGTCTAAAAATTTAGTGAAAGATATTTCCAAGATGGATGTGTTACCAAAAACCTTTTCGGATCATAATCCAGTGATATTGACTTTAAAAAAAAAAAAATCTTGGATTTAGATGGAGACTAAATGAATCTTTATTACAGAATGATAAAATAGTGCAGGAATGTAAGAAGAAATTAAAAGAGTTTTTTGAACACAATTTACATAAAGGAACAGATGAAAATATTGTTTGGGATACAAGTAAAGCATTTATGAGGGGATATTTTATTAAATGTAATTCTGAATTAAAAAAGAAGAAACAACAGAAAATGCAATTGATCTTGGAAGAAATAAAACAAAAAGAGGAAGAATTGAAAAAGAATCCAACTAAAGCTTCTACTGTAAATCAAATTAAAATGTTACAGAAACAAGTGTCAATGTTGACAGTTAGAGAAATTGAAAGGAAATTAAATTTTGCTAAACAAAGGATTTTTGAATTTGCAAATAAACCAGGGAAATTGCTAGCATATAAATTAAGAAAAGAACGACAAAAAAAATCTTATTTTAAAGATACAAGAAGGAGATGAGATGTTGACAGACAATTTAAAAATCCAAAGGGTTTTCCATCAATATTATTCAACTTTGTACAAGTGTCAGGAAATTCCCTCAGAAAAAATAGAAGAGTATATATCCAAACAGAATTTGCCCAAAATTACAGATCTTCAGAGACAAGCTATTAATGGTCCTATTATGTCAAGAGAAATATCTGAGGCTATAAGTAAAATTAAATTAGGAAAGGCGCCAGGACCGGATGGACTATCAGCAATGTGTTACAAATGCTTGGAGGAGGAACTTTTACTACCTTTACTGTATACAATGAATTCTATTTTACAAGAGGGGAAGATACCGGATAGTTGGAAAAATGCCAATATAACATTAATACCTAAAGAGGAGCAGGATTTAACTAAAACAAAAAATTATCGGCCAATATCTTTACTGAATAATGACTATAAAATTTTTTACAATGATTTTGGCTGAAAGAATGAAAATAATATTGCAACAATTTATTCAGGAAGATCAAGCAGGGTTTTTACCTAAAAGACAATTACGTGATAACGTTAGGAATGTTTTGAATGTGTTGGAATATCTAGAACAACGAAATGACATACAAGCTGCTTTGATTTTCTTGGATGCTGAGAAAGCATTTGATAATTTGAATTGGAAATTTATGTTTAAGGTTCTAGAGCAAATGGACTTTGGAGATAATTTTATAAAATGGATCAGATCGATTTATACATCACAGAAGGCACAGATAATTGTCAATGGGGATTTAATGGACTCATGTGAAATACAAAAGGGTACAAGACAGGGATGTCCATTGTCCCCCCTTCTATTTATTCTGGTTTTAGAAGTGCTGCTTAGAGACATAAGGCAAGACAAAAGGATTTCGGGAATAAAGATAAAAAAAGAGGAATATAAATTGAGAGCATTTGCTGATGACTTGATAATTGTATTAGAAAATCCCTTGGAAGGAATCAAAGTATTGATGGATAAATTAGAAGAATTTGGACCATTAGCAGGATTTAAGATCAATAATCAAAAAACGAAGATGCTGGTGAAAAATTTATCTTTAAGAGATCAAAAAGAGTTAATGGAGAAGATAGATTTTAAAATAGAAGAAAAGGTGAAATATTTAGGTATCATTATGACAAATAAAAATTCAAAGTTGTTTCATAATAATTATGAAAAACTATGGACAGAGATTAAGAAAGATTTGTTAAGATGGGATAAATTACAGTTGTCATTAATGGGTAGAATATCTGTAATAAAAATGAATGTATTGCCGAGAATGATGTTTCTATTTATTATTATTATTATTATTATTTATTAAATTTATATACCGCCCGACTAGCAATAGCTCTCTGGGCATTTCAAACAATACCTGTCATATCCTCTGATCTACCTTTCAAACAATGGCAAAAAGATATTTCTAAATTTGTTTGGCAGGGGAAAAAACCAAGAGTTAAATTTAAATTACTACAAGACGCCAAAGAAAGAGGAGGGCTGGGATTACCGAATTTGAGACTTTATTTTGCTGCTTGTTGCTTAGTCTGGATAAAGGAATGGATTCTATTGAGGAATAAAAGATTATTGGATTTGGAGGGTCACAACCTGAAGTGGGGATGGCATGGATATCTATGGTATGTTAAAGTAAAAGTTAATGTGGATTTTAATAATCATTTTATAAGACGTCCTTTGTTGAATATATGGAATAAATACAAAACAAGTTTTTTTTCGAAAATACCACTATGTGTTTCAAGTCAAGAAGCATTTTATAGAAGAGAAATGGCTGGAAAAGAGAAATGGTTAACTTACCAAGAACTATTAGAAAATGTGCATGGTGAATATATAATGAAAGAGAGAGAACAACTAATAAAGGAAGGATATAGTTCACAATGGTTTGCCTATTTACAATTGTTAGAAAGATTTAAAATGGACAAGAAAATGTATGGGTTTGAAATAAATAAATCTGATTTTGAAATAGGTTTGTGTACAAATGATGAATGCATAATTGCAAAAATGTATAAATTTTTTATTAAAAATGGACATGGAAGAAGAACAAGTAAAAGAGTATATGGTTAAGTGGGCAAAAAAATTTGGTTATAATATACAAATGGATCAATGGGAAAATATGTGGAAAAAAGGTTTGAAATTTACATTATGCTATAATCTTAAAGAAATTTTTTATAAAATGATGTATCGTTGGTATATGACTCCAGAAAAGTTGTCAAAAATGTATAGTAATGTTTCTAATGTATGTTGGAAATGTAAACAACAAGAAGGATCTTTTTATCATATGTGGTGGTTGTGTAAACAGGCAAAATTATTTTGGGCACAGATAGGTAGGATGATGCAAAAAATCTTAAAGATAAATATTCAGTCAAAACCAGATTTTTTTTTATTGGGTTTTATGGATAAGCAAATAGAAAAGAAATATGGAAGAATAATATTATATATGATTACGGCAGCAAGATTATTATATGCACAAAAGTGGACAATGGAATCAACACCAACAACGGAAGAATGGCTATTGAAATTAATGGACTTAGTAGAGATGGATAAATTGACATGTCTACTTAGAGAAAAATCGACAGACACATTTCTTAAGGAATGGAAGCCTCTCTTGGACTTTTTGTTGAAAGAAAAAAATGAAATGATGATAATGGGATTTGACAATTAATTAAGATAGACTTTGGAAAAAAGTGAATTTCGTATGTTCTAGGAGACAGGTTTGATATATATGATATACTTATAGCTGATCTGTGACAAATCGGAAGTCGTTTTTCTTTTTATTTTATTTTTTTTCTGTTGTATTTGTATTTGTTTTTATAAAAATTTGAATAATAAAAAAATTATTATAAAAAAAAAGGAATCAAATGCCCTGGTTCGTTGCATCCAACAGTGTGCCAATGTTTCTGGCTCTCTCCCATTTTGGACACTTCCAGGAGGCTGCTTTCCTGGTGCCAGCAGCATTTTTGTGACGTACACAAAGGATCAGAATGTCTGACAACCAAAATCCACACAAGGAATCCAGAGGCAGCCTGCTATGAGGTGCCCAGCTGGCAGCAGAGCTAGAGGCTAGAGTTCTACACATCTTCACACATCTTCAAACACACACAGCATCTCCTCTTTCAGTGATGTTTTGTGCAGGAGAATTTAATTGCCCCATATTAATTAGTACGATAAAAGAGTCGTTTGGATTTTCAAACTCAAACATCATTCCTGGACCATACTGCTGATCCGACTGTGCTGAAGATGTGCAGGATCAGCACTGGTAGCCTCGCAACTGTGGCACAAAACCAGAAATTGCAACAATAATAACTTTGCATATAGTGCTTTATGAATGTTCAAAGCACTCCCCAAATGTTAACTCAGCTATCTTAACAGTAGCTGCCCATATTGAAAATTCGACATGGTGGCTTAATGGTAGCAGATTAGGGATAATGGACAATCAATGCACCCCCAGATGTTGTGTGGCCGACAGCATTCCTGACCTTTGGCCATGGCTGTTGTGGCTGATGAGAGTTGGAGTCCAACAACATCTGGAAGGTGACAGACACCCTGTCCCCATCCCTTAAATAGTAGGTGATGTGAAAGGTCTTCCTTGAGAACCTGAAGAGCTACTGCCAGTCAGAACAGGATATATGTTACTGGGCTAAAGGACCAATGGTCTGAGAGCTGGTCACCGACTGACCCCAATATTCCTAGTGAAAGCAGTTGTCTAGAAGTACCTCTTAGTACAATACATTTTGTAGCCATGAACCAATTCTTGAGTATAAATTCAGTCAGTTGTGAAAAGCATCAGAAGGAATAAAATGTGCCCTTTAGTATTAAAATATGCATATGCCTTGACAAGGAAAGGGTTGGCTCCAACCATACATGTATTTTGAAGGAGAAAGCAGCGATTTATACACATGAGCATCCTTTGTTATTAATACCATGTATGTACTTTTTTGTCCTCTGAAAATCAGTTCCCAAGTACAAAACGTTTCACAGCATTACAAGTTGGACTGTCTTGATCACTGCAATTCAGTGGCCCAGTGACTTGAACCTGAATGGTCCCTAAAGGGAGTGGAGGATGTTTGAACTGGAATGCACATGTTGACATCATCTCTCAGAGCTAGAACCAGATTTGAAACAAGATTGCACTTTGAATTGAGACATAGGCCTATCTCTCACTGATGTGATAAAACTGTGTTTGGGATGGTCCTCTACAGACTGCATATGTGTAGTCGGGGGATTCACATGATGGAATGCTTCCTCCATAGAAAAACATTCCTTGCATGTAGAAAGCTAGCATGCTAAGAAGGAGGCAAGGCAAAAGCCCTGACATGCAAGTTTTCTTATGTATACAGAATTATTTTTTGTAAGGAGGAGCATTCAGTCAAATGAGCTCCCCACCTGCAATCAGCATGTTGCCCCTGCAAGTTCTCACTGCCTGGTGAAGTGAAGAGTGCATAACAATGCGAAGCATAAGAAAAGGCAAGTTTTATTACATTTGTTCTTGCATTAATGACTATTTTTAGAAATCAGAATAGCAACCCCTCAGGATTGGGACTGTGGTAGGTGGGGAGCAGAGAGTTTAACCCTTTTCTTCTCTGCCATGGTCTTGGCAAAAATCCCTCTCCCCATCTGCTATTTGAATTAGAGGGAAAGCTCCCACTGGCACCATAGAGCAAAACAGCAACTTTGGGGGGGAAGGATGTCAGTTTTTATCTGGACCCTGGCAGGAAGAGAAAGGTTTAACTCCTCCTTTCTTCCTCTTATGATCCCAATCCTGATCTGAGTTCCCTGCACCTGCTATTTGGGTTTATAAAAAGGTCATGTGTTTAGTGGAATGTGCAGTTTGCCCCCCCCGGCCTTAATTTGGGATTTGGTCCCTTCTCTTTGATTTATCTGAAAGTAGTAGTAGTAGTAGTAGTAATAGTAGCAGTAGTAGTAGTAGTAGCATTGATGGTACATTTGTAGTCTGAGGGAGACATAGATTTCTTCCCCACCCACCCAAGGGGTTGTGTTTTTGGTGCAGGAATCGAATGCTTAATCTGCACTTCACTATTGGTTGTTAAATTCTTTGTCATCCTTGGTACCAAGGTCCTCTGTGCAAGATAGTTGTGTCCAAAACACACGATGAGAACTGTAGTCCAGCACCATCTGGAGGGACACAGCTTGCCCAAGTCATAAAGACTCTATCAGGAAAACAAGTGCATCTTCCCCATGGCGAGATATGCAAGAACATACCTGGAAACTAACTGGGCATCTCAATGTGGGGTCAATGCATGCATTTCTCCTTCTTTAGATGTTACACCAGAATCACAAAAGATGTTCCCCTGTTTCTGTTTAACATTAAATGCCACTTTCAAGAGTCAGGTTAAACATCATGGGGCGAAATTAACTGAGATCTGTGCTTACCTGTAATTTACCAGGCTCTAGGTTTCCAGAGATGAAATGCGCTCTTCCACTCACCTCCTCAAGGATGTGGGGGTCTCTGCTGAGGCTGGTTGGTTATCTAGCAGCAGAGTACAAAAAAGAAGGGAATGGAGGTCTCCATTAGAAGAAACAGAACCCACAGCAAATGCTCCATTCCCCCCATCATCACATTCTTCCCACACGAGGCAGGGCCTGGCAGCCCTTCTCTTTCCCTTCCCCCGAGGCTAAGCAGTCTCCTCCGATGGGAACATCATTCTTGACCTCACAATCAAGAGCTGTAAATATTTACATCTCGCTCCTTCCAGAGGCTCCTTAAGGCCTTCTCCCTGCTGAGGAGAGCTGCACGCACATTCTCTCTGCTCTCTGTGTGCACGTCTCTCGCTCACTCGCTCGCTCAGCATCTTTGATCTGGAAGCTGGGGTTTGGCAGCCAAAACTTTCCACCCAGTCTCGTGAGCATGGCTGCCAGGCAGCTTCCCACCCCCCATCCAAGCAATGTCAGTAGGGAAGAGGAGGAACCCACCTTGGGACAGTCTCTTCAGAAGAGGTGCGGCAAATGTCAGGGGCAGCAAGCTTCTTACGGACAAGAGTCTCCTGTCACTTGGAGTGTCTTGACTCTACTAAACACTGTTTGGGAAGAGGAGCTGAGGGGGGAACTCAGCAGATTCACTCACAGTATGTCTGCAAAGCTGTTTCTCAAGTTGCAAGGCTGGTGTTTTAGTTAACTATAGGTATAGGAAGCAATTTCTTTAAATCCTGGTGCCATGTATAGTTAAGAATGTGCCCTGGGCTTCAGGAAGCCGCTGGTTCAAAAACCCTGAACTCACTAGGTGGCAGACTAGAGGTCAGCAATTATGGTATAATAAAGACATTTATTGTGCCTCAGGACAAAGTTGCTGTAGGGCCAAACTTAGGCTTATCACTACAGTTGTGATCAGATCTTACTTTCTTTAATGTTAAAAAAGAAGCTGGGATGGACTGGATGGGAACCTCAGCCCTGTTTCCCCCCCTTCTCCCCCCCCCACAATTTCCTTCATTCCGTTTGCTGCTCTAAAGCTGTCTCCATACTCCATGGATGGCTAACCTGCATCCAAACAGATGTTGTTGGACTCCAGCTCCTATCAGCTCCAGCCTACATGGCCAATGGTCAGGATGATGGGAGTTGTAGTCTAGCAACATCTGGAGAGCCACAATTTCCAAAGTGTTTTTAAATTTGTATAATTTGTATATTTGTTTTTAATTGTTGTATACCGCCCAGAGAGCTTCGGCTATGGGGCGGTATACAAATGTAATTAATAATAATAATAATAATAATACTCAGTGTTAAGCCCCATCTGTAAAATGGGGATCATAGGCAATACATCCCACAAGATTGTTGTAGGGTTGCCAGTTTTTTCATTGGCAATGTACAAGTGTCTTTAAAAACAGCCTGTCCCTCGGAAATTTTATTTATGTATGTATTTATAAGATTTATATTCTGCACCTTCAATGCCTATTTGGTATTCTCAGGGTGGCTAGGAATTTAGCAAGTGAAGCTTTCTCCTACCGTAGAAAAAGTGGTGGGCGAAGCTTAGCCTGTTAAATTTATGTGGATTGGGTTGCTGTTACATTACCAGGAGCACAGACAGTGAAAACGTGGCAACAATCCTTGGCTATTAGGATAAAGCAGCTAAGAGTGCAAAGCTAAGAACACACAACCTGTGGCCCTCCAGATATTTGACTATAACTCTCATCATCCCTGGTCATTGGCCATGATGGCTGGGGCTGATGGGAATTGGAGTCTAGGAACATCTAGAGGGCCACAGGTTTCCTGTCCCTATATAAATTTTAAAACCTTGTTGTGAATTAGAAGTGCTGTGTGCATGACATATATTAATTCACAACTGTACCTGATGATGCTTTAATAAGGCTGAAAGAGCCATTTAGCAGATCTGTGCATCAGTGTAAGCTGCCAATAACAGAGTAACTAAGGCCTGGAAAATTAGAGACAGATTACCAGCATTGGGAGCATTCCAGGAGACATTGTGGTTAATTTTGCAAAGCTGCCACCCGTAGAACAGCCAACAAGCGTAAGAAATAGGGTTCTGCTGGAGCTGCAAATCAACCAGAGTGATAGATTCCTTAGCTGTTTCCACTTGGACAGAGCCTAATGAGAACGGCTCCATATTTTACATAGCAGTCTTGTTTACAGCACTATGTGCAAATGTGAGAGGGGAGATATAACTTTAAGGTAGGGACTGTAGCTCAGTGGCAGAGCACATTGTTTATATCAGGGAGAAAGGACCTGCAGCCTTCCACATGCTGTTGGACTCAAGCTCCCAGCAGCTCCAGCCTGCATGGCCAATGGTCAGGAATGATGGGAGTTGTAGTCTAGCAACATCTGGAGATCACTGGTTCCCCATCCCAGGTGTATAAGCACTGTAGATGGTTTTAGGGCCATGGTGCATGGGGATAGGAGTTAAGTAACTTCCCCACTGCTGCAGTCCTGCCAGAAATCCCTTCCACCCACCCCCAAAGCTGCTTTTAGCCCCCGGGGGGAATCTTCCATTGGTATCTCCTGTCCTGGTGCTAACTGCAGCTTCTGGGAGGGGGATTTGTGGCAGGAGAGAAAGGGATAAATCTTCCTGAATGCTGCAGTCCTGATCCTGCTTGGGGGAGGGTGGAATGTGGCTGCTTATGTTACAAGGAGAAAAAAACATGTCAAATGCATTCATTCATTTTATGCATGTTTGGATTGGTCTACAGATTGAGTTGTTTTCATCTCCACTTAAAGCAGGGATGGGTACTGATGACCCTCCAAACATTGTTGGACTCTAAGTTCTCTCATTTGCTCTTGGTTAGGGAAGAATGGGAGTTGCAGTCCAGCAACGTTTGGAGGGCCACAAATTCCCCATCCCTGGACCTTGACTAAACTGGATTGGGTCAAACAGGGCATGTCAATGGCATTTCTGCATCTTTGAACACTGAATGCCTCAATCACATAGAAAGAGTGGATGTCTGGATATATGCATGTCTGATTTTTAACAGCAAAGCAGGAATAAGAACCCTCCTGCCTGTCCATGACTCACCTTCTACAGCTTCTTTCTGCTGTACAAATGAGTTAGGTGGCCTGCATTTGCTGGTTTTGCACTGCTGGCAACAATCCACCAACTCATTTGTACTCCAGAAATAGTGTACACACTTGGGAAGGGTTGTAGCTCAATGGTAGAGCATCTGCTTTATAATAATAATAATAATAATAATAATAATAATAATAATAATAATAATAATAATAATAATAATAATAATAAATAATAAATTTTATTTCTAGGCTGCCTATCTGGCCGCACAAGCGGCCACTGTAGGCGGCGTACAAGATCAAGTAAAATACAACATACAAACTACATAAAAACCCAAGAACTACAATATAAAATGAAACCGAACCCACCCATAGCTAAAACCAATAAAATTAGGCTACTCCAGGGATCTTATAGGCCTGCCTGAATAGCCAGGTTTTCAAGGCTTGGCAAAAACTTGGCAGGGAGGGGGCATGGCGAAGATCATAAGGGAGAGAGTTCCAGAGGGTGAGGGCCACGATTGAAAATGCCCTCTCTCTGGTCCGCACCAGTCTAGCTGTTTTGACTGGTGGGACCGAGAGAAGGTCTTGAGTGGCTGATCTAGTCAGGCAGCATATTTGTTGATGCTGGAGGCGTTCCTTCAGATAAGCTGGGCCGAGACCGTATAGGGCTTTAAAGGTTAGTACCAACAACTTGAATTGGGCCCGGTAGACAACTGGTAACCAGTGTAGATCTTGTAACACCGGAGTGATGTGATCACGGCGACGGCTGTTCGTAATCAAACGTGCCGCCGCATTCTGTACCAGCTGCAGTTTCCGGACCGTTTTCAAGGGTAACCCAACGTAGAGCGCATTACAGTAGTCTAAGCGAGAGGAGACCAGCGCATGTACTACCCGTGGGAGAAGATGGACAGGCAGATAGGGTCGCAGCCTCTGTATTAGATGTAATTGAAACCAAGCTGCCCGGCTCACTGCCAAAACCTGAGCCTCCATGGACAGCTGGGAATCAAGGATGACCCCGAGGCTGCGGACCTGGTCCTTCAGGGGCAGTTTTACCCCACTGAGCACCAGGTCTAAAGCGCCTTGAAAAGAGAAGACCAAGGCGAGATATGATAGCACTCTTCAAGTACTTGAAAGGCTGCCACACAGAGAAGGGCCAGGATCTCTTCTCGATCTTCCCAGAGTGCAGGACATGGAATAATGGACTCAAGTTACAGGAAGCCAGATTTCAGCTGAACATCAGGGAAAAAAAACTTCCTGTTAAGAGTGGTTCTGCAATGGATCCAATGCCCTAGGGTGGTGGTGAGCTCTTCAACACTGGAGCCATTCAAGAGGCAGCTGGATAGCCACTTGTTGGATATGGTTTAATTTGGATTCCTGCATTAAGTAGGGGGTTGAATTCAATGGCCTCATAGGCCCCTTTCAACTCTATGAGTCTATGATTCAGAAGGTTCCAGGTTCTATGCAGAAGGTTCCAGGTTCAATCTCCAGCATCTCCTGGTCAGGCTGGGAGAGAACCCTGCCTGAAACCCAGGAGAGCCCCAGCCACTCAGATAGTACTGAGCTAGATGGTCCAATGGTCTGATTCAGTATAAGGCCTATGCTTCCTTCGTTAACATAGGACAAAGCAATTTATCACATTATGGAAATTCAGCATTAAGAAAAGCAAGCACTTTCAACTTCCAGGCTTTGAATGTCAAGAATTTGTAAAACAGTGCCATAGAATAGTTAGGACATCCACCCCATACACTTAAATTATGCTAATTTAACAGCCATGGTTTCCCCCAAAGGATCCTGGGAACTGCGGCTTGTAGCTATGTTAGATGGATATCCTAAAAACTCTCAGCATCGTTACCAAACAATAGTTCCTATGACTCTTTGGGAGAAGCCATGATTGTTACAGAAGTGCAAGTGTTTTAAATGTATGGTGTGGTTGTGACCGGAATTTCTTTCTAACTTTTGGACTAGAATACCCATCAAAGTTTTGAAAGTCAACTACATCTAGCTTAGCAGTTGCCAATGCTGCACCTCCTATGGTGCCTGCGAAAGGTCTCAGTAAATATCCCTTCAAAAATCCACAATGCATGAGACTGTTTCCTCTTTCTGCTCAGTTCCTGTTCGCTTGCACTGGCTTGTCCTCTCCTAAACACCCCCATGGCAGCCAATGTGTAACTGATGCCCATGGTGTTTTCTCAAAATTCCAAGTGTACCCAAAAAGGTCTAGCTAGTAGGAGGGGGAAGGAAAAGAATTTGGAGCCACTTTACCGTTTGAATTGAGAAGACTAGGCAGAAACCTGTGAGCATGCAGCATGTGAAGCATTTTGGGGAGCAGAGGCACTATCTGGGAAACTGATGGATGCAGGATTCAAGAAGCTGCTTGCTGTAGGAATGTAAATTTGCCTCCGCCTATGCTCCGCTTGTATAATTTTTAAAAAGGCAAATATTACAAAAACACCCGAAGTCTTCAGTGCTCTCTCATCCAAAAGAAACTAAGCCCTACAGCACTTTTCCTGGAACAATCTCACCAGTTGGAAATGGGGGGTTCTTAGCAATGCGTACCAGTGTGGAATGATTGCAGCTTCCATGTTGCCTTGTGTGGGAACTGACCACATGATCAGCCCATCTCCAGTTGCAGACAATAATTGCTAGTGCAATGTGACTTGACCACACACACTTGGAAAAGCTATGCGTAGGACTCAAAATCTCAAGTTTTCTTTAACCACTGGATTTTGGCCCAGTTAAAAGGATTGCCATACTCTTCTTATAGTTCTCTTTATTACAGTATAGTAGAGAGAATGCATACAACATGGCAGATTTATCAAGGGGAGGGAATGTTGCACATTGCTTCTAGCTGGTTCAAGCAGAGAATTGGGCCCAGATGGGCTGAGGACTAGTAGGCCACAGATAGGCTGGTAGGTTGCCTATGGGCAGGTTCCTGTAGTTATCCTAGTACTACAACTCCCACTGTAAAAATGTGGGATTGAACGTGTAGCACCCACCTTACCCTTTTGTTCCAAAGCTCTGAAGGTCACCATGTGGTTTTATTTTCAACTGCTTTATTGGGAGGCCAAGGAACAGCTGCTCTGGAAAGCAGGGCACAAGCCAAGGAGACAGGAGAGGAGAATGTCATCGCCAGTGCCTGCTTTAGGAAGGAAGAGCACCTTGTACTGCAGGGTCTTACTTCCAAAACAGTTTGCTGCTGTAGACTGATCCTGAGATGAACAGAATGATCACTGCCTGCCTTTAAGCTCTCACCTATTTTATTCTATTTGTTTCTTGCTTGACCTATGCCTAATTCTGTGCCTTGTTGTGACCTTTGTTCCACATCTAGGACTTTTTTAAAATGCAAAATAAAAGAGAAACTAGGGGCACTTCCATACTGCAGCAGTTTTTGGTTGGAATTCAGTCACATACCAGCAAATTCAGGGTGCGCAATTAAGGCTAATTTATGCTCTTGTGCAACAAACCCACTGCCCCAAAATATCAGAGTTTTTGCGACAAGGAAAGTGACGAGAAAATGCACTGGAAAGTGTGGGAGGACATTATTCACACTACACATATACACATTTAAAACACATGACTTCCCTCAAAGAATTCTGGGAACTGTGGTTTTTCCCTTCACAGAGCTACAAATTTCTAGCACCCTTAACAAACTATTTACCATGATTCTTTGGGGGAAGTTATGTGCTTTAAATATGCATTGGATGTGCTTTAAATGTATGGTGTGGACCTCAGATGAATGCTTATTAAACAGGTTGTCTGGAAGTAACCTAGCTTAACTAATCACAGTGTTTATTTGGACAAACAATCTGCATCCTGGCTATTCTTAGCCCATTTCCAGCAACAGTTAAGACATTAATTATCTTGAACCAGGGGTTGGGAACCTCAGCTCCAGAAGACAAATGCAGTCACCCAGACCTCTTTATCTCACTCTCTCCTCAGGCTGCACCTCTTATTGGTCACGCTCCACACCCTCCATGAGTGGTTTTGCTTGGTTGCAAGGCATCTCTAAACTGTAATAATGCCTCTTGCCTTAAGAACAAACGTGTGGCTAGAAATTTCCTCCTCTTGAAGCATCATCATCATCATCTAACAACACAAAAGTCAGCTGGCATGGTTATTTGCATTATGTGGGTGAAGTGTGTGTCATTGCAAACAATTTTGGTCTTGAAGGATAGTATGGAACAGAACTAATATTTCCTCTTCTCCCAGGCATTTTTGCATGTGTTTTTAAATTGCTTTTTTTTTAAGTGTTTTTAAATTTGTATATTTGTTTTTAATGTTTTTAATTGTTGTAAACTGCCCAGAGAGCTTTGGTTATGGGGCGGTATACAAATGTAAATCTAATAATAATAATAACAGCAACAACTAATGCTGGCTTATAATGGTGCAACAGAGCAATTGCACCAGGGTCCACGCTCACAGGCGACCCAGACTCTAAGGTTTAATCTTGTCTGCTTTTTATTCCATTAAAAAAAGTTTCTAGCCCTCCTGGAAGTTTATAAACCAAAATGCGCAAGCAACTTTCTAATCAATTTCTGTGAGATGACCCAGTCTGGCTGCTCCCACCTTTCAGTGTTTTTCCAGAGTTGTGACCGATGTGTGGGTTGTTTGGACACCAAAGTATAATAATCCCTGGAGTCCCCCTCTCCTTAAGTGCACTTGTCTTTCCTGCTTCTGCCTCATTTTTAGTCCTTGGAATTTCTGTAGTTTGCCCTTCTTTTCTTCCTAGCAATCGGGATTCATCTTCCCTGTGGTGGTCATGTACTCCCTAGACAAGGTTATTTCCTGCAAATACCAGTATACAGTAAGTGCAAGTGGATGTTAAATAACCCCCACCCCCAAACTAGCAAATACAAAACATGTACACTTTGCAAAGGGGTTTAGACACATCTATAAGAGAAAAATCAACTCCTTTGAAATGTGGTGTTGGAGGAGAGCTCTGCAGATACCATGGACTGTGAAAAAGACAAATAATTGCGTGTTAGAACAAATTAAACCAGAACTAGAAGGTAAAATGATGAAACTGAGGTTATCATACTTTGGACACATAATGAGAAGACATGATTCACTAGAAAAGACCATAATGCTGGGGAAAACAGCAGGGAGTAGAAAAAGAGGAAGGCCAAACAAGAGATGGATTGATTCTGTAAAGGAAGCCACAGACTTGAACTTACAAGATCTGAAGAGGGTGGTTCACGACAGATGCTCTTGGAGGTCGCTGATTCATAGGGTCACCACCATAAGTTGAAATTGGAGGCACATAACAAATAGCTACAAGGGAGCTAAAGTCCAGACACTCATTAAAAATGAACTATAGTTAATTTACAGTACAATTGTATACATGTCTGTTCAGAAATACATCTCTTTGTGTTTAATGAGAGATATTCCAAGTAGGTTAATTCCAAGATTAAATACTGTTTAACACAATTAAATTATTAATAATAAAAGTGAGTTATCTCAGTGGTTTTGCCATTGAGCAGAACACTGAAAAGTGGGAGGTTTTATTTTCTTACTGAACAATGAGGAAAATACCAACTTTTATGCTTTTCTTTCCTATTTTATCTGTAAAAGTAAAACAGTAAATAAATTATTTTAAAAATGAAAGCAGATCACTCTGCTTTCCACAGTCCCCCACCCCAGTGGCTATAGGCCTATGATACCTCCTCTTAGGAAACAATCCCCTGAACATATTAGCCCAAGAGTAAGTTAAACTGAACACAAGTAGGAATTATGCATCAAACATATACAATAATCAGGCCAGGTTGAAGCCTTGGAGCTGTACTAGTGTGCAGGAGGGAGGGAGAATAAGTAAGGGAAGTGCAGATGCTGTACCTTAATCCCAGGTAGGTTTGGGAAGGGGTGGGAGAAGGCAGGGAATCATTTGGAACCCCCTAGTGGTAAGCGGCGGTAACGCAACCAAAGCTCTGCTCACAGCCAGAGTTCGATTCCAACGGAAGGGAGAAGTCGAATCTCCGGTAAAAGGGGTCGAGGTCCACTCAGCCTTCCATCCATCCGTGGTCGGTAAAATGAGTACCCGGCATACGCTGGGAGGTAAAGAAAGGCCGGGGAAGAAACTGGCAATCCCACCCCATATATACGGTCTGCCTAGTAAACGTCACAAGACGTCACCCTAAGAGTCAGAAACGACTCGCACTACAAGTGCGGGGACACCTTTACCTTTACCTTTAGTATTTGGGAGCAAGGTCTGGGGTCTCTGCTGTTAGTAGAGATTCTCTCCTCCCCTGCCTGCCCTTTGTTTCCTGCTCTCCACATTGACATCCTCCCTTTTGGGGTTACAGTTAGACAAAGTATAGATAGTAGAGGACAACATGGGCCATAAAGCAATCAACTCGAAATTGTCATTAACAGGCAGTTTATTGTGCTCAAGTGAAAGGTGAAAATCATTTAACACATGGACAGAGCAATGTCTAAAATTCACATCTGACTTCCACATGAATGCACCACTCTTGCTCGCACTCTCTTGTTCAACTGTTCTCATCCAGAAGAGCTGGTGAATCTTGTGCAAAACCAAAAACTCATGTTCTGTGGTTGGACGTGCATCTTGAAATGGATTTGAATGTCAAGCTTCTTTGCATAGATTGCGAAGAAAGCAGTGGCAGTGCCGCTGTTAACAAGAGCATATTCTCTTGCTACAGTGAATGAGGAGACAAGAACATGCTGGACTGACGTGATCTCAGGTTACACAGGTGACAAGGAATGGATCTCTCTCAAAATGCAAAGTTGGAGAGCTTTGAAAGGCTACATTGAGAAATTTACTGAGGTCACCCCTAAGCACCAGTGACAGAGAAACAACGGAATATAGAAAACCACATTATACCTTCTGAGCAGAAGAGGAATTATCTGCAAAAGGATTACTATGTACAGCCTCTGTCCATTCCCTCCCTCCCATCTGCAAGGGCCTCAAGCGTCCTTCTCCCCACACCCCATATGTAGATGAATGAGGCTGAGTTGCAATTAAATGCTGAGTGAAGAGCAGTCAGAGCATGCTTCTGGCGTCCAGTCTCTTGCCCAGGCACCCAAGATAGCCCCATCTGTTGTCTGTCCCCCCTGCCTGACGCTACTACACAGTGGACCAGCAGAGCTCCCCAGTCTTGCTCAGCACTCTTACTCCCCCTTTAACATTGCTTGGAGGGTGGCCACGTCTCCCAGGACAGGAGACATTTCCCACCTGGCTGACTTCACACACAGCAGAAATTGAAGCTATTTATCACCTTGCAGGCTCTCTCTTGAGCACTGTTGTTCCCGACTACTCAAAATCCAACCCTCCCTTCTTGCAAAGACCTTTCTTTGGGCATCATTCACTCTTGAGAATAGAAAAGGTATCCTCTCTCCTCTTCTTAGTAATCTCCCACACTCCAAAATGAAAGCAGAGTCAGGATCTAGAGTGAGCTGTACAGGTACAGCAATGATGCTACAGGCTACCAAGTAGGCTTTGAGATTTTCTGAGAAGAGATGCTCACCAGTGTCCTGCCCTGTAACAAATTAAGGGGACAAAAGACAACGCTTGGGGCAGGTGAAGCTAAAGGTCCACCACCAAGAATTCTTCATCCATCTGTTCTGGGTTTGATTTCCCTTCCTGCTGCTGTGTATTGCAATGATTGGGAGAGAAAGAACAGGCTGAAAGGCAGGGTCACTACAAAATGGCAAAAGGAATGGGTAACAGCAAGAGGTACCAGCCCCAACTTGAATATGGAGGGCTGACCAGACTATAGCCTGTGGGAAGCAGCATTTAATCGCTTTCACTCTCCGCCAAAGGGAAAGAAAAGCCATGGATCCCTTTGAAAAGCAGCTGTGGTTATCAACACAGGGGCCAGTGAAGGACAGTTGGCTATTGGCCAGAGAGAACTGCAAGCAGACCAAGGGCCACAGCAGTCAGAGAGGGTCGCCGCTGCTCAGGTTGTTCCGGCTTTTCTTGCGCTTTGTCTTGGCTGAAGGAGAGGAGAAATCCAGGGATTCGAGGCGGAAAGGACGTGGCTGGGGCATCTCCACAGTCTGGGCAGGGGCTGTCAAGCTGGATGTTAGGATGGAGGTGCTGTTGTTCAGCAAAGGGGGAGAGTTATGGGAAGCTGCAAAGGAGAAAACAAACAAGCCAGCGGAGAACATTGAGATGCTGGGTCTAATGTCAACAAGAAATCCTCTCTGCCCATTCTACATCCCACAGGAGGAACCTATATTAAAACTTTACAGAAATATTTTTTAGATTTTAAACCTATGGCCAGAGCTATTTTTAAAATCCTGTACAGTACCCATGATGCATACTTGTTATACAATAACCGAGGATGTTGATACTATGAAATGGACACAGTGACATGCTACCAGTGCAGTCCTAACAGGTCTACTCAGGATTAATCCATTCCTAGGTAAATGGGGTTAGGATTGCAGCCTATCTCCTTGACCAAGAGAGTTTGTGTAGTATAGTGGCACCCAGTGGTCACATCCACACCTTACATTTAAAGGATATTACTAGTGTGTAAGAAGGAACAGGCCTGACGCCAGGAGGCAGACAGGTTTGTTAAGGGTGCTTGTAGCTCTGTGAGGAGTAAACTACATTTCCCATAATTCTTTAAGGGAAGACATGTGCTTTAAATATATGGTATGGATGTGACCAAGAAATTAAGCTATGAAACAGGAAGTTTTAATCTTGTCCTTGATCACTTCCAAACTGTTGTAATATTTGGGTTGGATTCAATCACATACACCCAAATTCAGATTGCAGAATTAAAATCAATTTGGTGCTCTTGCTTCCCCACAAAATCAGTTTCTAGCTATAAGAAAAGTGATAGGAAAATGCGTTGGAAATATGGGATAACAATGATTTGACACAAGGTTGTATAACCTCCCTGCAAACTTATTAGGATGAATGCTCAATAAACAGGTTGTCTGAAAGTTAGCATTATCATGAACTCACTAGTAGCCTTAGGCAAGCCTCTGTCTCCCAGACTCAGCTTCCCATTTGCAAAACAGGAATAACAGTACTCATCTATCGTACTGGGTTGTTGTAATGCCACCTGTCAGCTATGCTTTAACTTGAATTCCTGCACTGAGCAGGGGGTTGGACTCAGTGGCCTTAGAGGCACTCCTCCAATTCTATGATTCTAGGGGATACTGAAATAATATTTGAGAAGCTCTTTAGACACCTTGAAATGCTGGGCATTATGAAGAAGGCAAGCACACTCTTTTGGAGAAAAGTCCAAGAATATATGAAGGGGTTTACCAAGACTCTTCATGGGGTCAGCATTAAGAATCTGGCTTGCTCGTTTTGAGCGAAAGTAGTTACTGGCAATATTTTCACTGTCGCTCTTGCTCAGCATCACTTTGTAGCGGTCTTCTTCCTGCTGGGAACATAATCAAGTAGTCGCCAATTTGTCACAATTAAGCCCAAGAAGGTAACTATTGTTCAGATTTTACAGATGAGGGAAACTGAGGATGAAACCTGATATTTCAGCCCCACCTTCTAAGGTCTAGTTTTACCATCTTAACTGTTGAACTAGACATTTTTCACACTGCTGTCCAAAAGAAAAAAAAGGTTACAAAGTCACAAAAAGAGTGATCTAAGGGTATTATCCAGTTATCTCTGGGATTTCAATGAGAGGGTCAAGTTTAGAGATGTAAAGGCCTAGAAAAAAAAATCAGAAAAATACATTTTAAAAATGAGGGTTTTCGGGGAGGGGGTGTCTTCATTTTTTCCAATTTTTGGGGGGAAAAATTTTTGGGGGGAGGGGGAACTGTTCCCCCCCTAAATGTTTCTGTTTTTTTCCTAGGCCTTCACATCTCTAGTTAACTGTGTACTTAAACTTATCTCATTAAAAGCAATTATGTGTAAACAGCTTAACTTCTAATTTCTGGGAAGTAATAGCATTGTGAAATATATATACTTTGTAAGCAACTGGATGGCCATGAAAAACCAGAATATAACTTCCTGAGTTGCCAATGGACATTGCCCTCCTCCTCACTGCCAACTGTCCTACTCAGAGTAGACCCATTTAAATTAATGGCGCTAAGTAAGTTGTGTCCATTAACTTCAGTGGGTCTGCTTTGAGTAGAGCCAGCGCTGGATACAACTTGTGATAAACCTATGTCTGAGCTGTACCACATCACACTGCAGAAAGTATCTTATATGATGAAACACTCCTCCATAAACAAGAAAAATCCCTCCACATAGAAAACGTGTATGTCAGGGAGACAACTAGGCTTGAAATCCTTCCCATTGACATGCTAGCATTTAATGTGCAGGGTTTATTTGTGTGTGGCAACACACACACACCCCGCTGATGATGTGGGTTGGCCATACCACTTCCCATGTCGCACTACTGCTGCCACAGGAGACTTAAACAGGCCCAGCCATGTCAGCCCACTGTGTGCACATGCTTACCATCTTGATTGAAGATAGGCATGCACACACTACACTTGATGCGGCTGGGCCTTTTTAAGCCCCTGGCAGCCATTGCCGTAGCCACCTCATCGTGTTTGAGGGCCCACTGCAGTCTCCAGCCCTGCGGAGGAACATTCAATCATGGGAGTCCCCACAGTTACAGTTTGAAGTGGTTCAGCCCAGACACAGATTTACCACCTCAGTGAGAACTACGCTATTGTGGCCTGGTTCATACTTAATGCTAAACCATGGTTCATTAAACCGCAGCTTAGCATTGTGTGAACCCAGCCCAACAGCTTAACTATGGCTTTTCAACTATTGTAAGGCCGCTTGTTAACCAAGGTTTGTAGTTGGTTTATAAGCACTAGTTAATGTTAACCATAGGTTAACATAACATGTGAACCTGGACCTTCTTCTTCACTATGTTTAAGGAGCTGTCAATAACCCCAAAGCTACAGAGCTGCCAGTGAACAGCAGCATAAAATTCAAACCACTCTCAAGATTCAGGTGCTCTCACTGGAGCTTTTAACTATTCTGTGATGTAATAAACCAAAGTTTAAGTGATTGTCTGTCACATGCCTTGACTTTAACTATGGTTTATTAATATGGTTAATGTTAACAATGGTTTCATGCGAACGCCACTATTAGTATAATTGGAGTACACAAGGGACAAACCAATCCATGGAAGACAGAGCTATGAATGATACTTAATGAAAAATTCATCACTACTATGATTGCTCCCAGTTACAGTAAGTCTTCTGAAACTTACTTTTAGTTCAGATTCCTAGTTTTTATGAAGAAAGCAACAAACAAAAAAATTGAGTGATATTCAACACTAGTCCTACTCAGAGTAGACCCACTTAAGTTAATAGACATGACTAACAGGTCCATTAATTTTAATTGGTTTAGCTGACTGCAACCCATTGTCGTGCAAATAAAGCACCCTGAATCATTTCGTATGCATACATAGCATAACTTGTGGAACTTGTTCTCAGAACTGTCCAAGTATCCTTCCTCAGCTTACCATTGTCACTGCATCCCCATTCTCCGATGATGAACTCTTCCTGCCGGCTTTGGTCTGTGACAAGGATGAAACTGCTATGATAAAAAGAGTAATAGCTGCTCTCAGTCTCATTAAGTTCACACTGTTTCCTGCAAGTCTCATGCCAATCCTGGGCCGGTATTCAATCTATGCACTAACGCCTATTTACACCTTGCTTTCTAAAATATTTTTTTAAACAGAGCTGTAAATATCAGTACATTAGTCCATACCAGTTGCAGTTGATTAATTGGTGGGAGCCAATCAGAGAGGGCAAAATTCAACTGGTGGGTCAGTAGAGGTCCTGTGTTCAAAATAAACACAGGATCAACCAGTTTGGGCACTATCTGAAGAGAGCAGGAAAGGGATTAAGCTTGCCACGTACTTTGACCTGAAACTTGATGAGCTAGTTTATTTCTCAGGACCCCACTTTTATTTATTAGTGTTAAATATTAAATTAATATTTTTGTAGGGTTTTTTTAGTGGTTAGAGTGTTGGACTATGACCTGGGAGACCAGGGTTCAAATCCCTACACAGCCATGAAGCTCACTGGGTGACCTTGGGCCAGTCACTGCCTCTCAACCTCATGAAAACCCAATTCATAGGGTCTCCATGAGTTGGAATCAACTTGAAGGCAGTCCATTTCCATTTCCATTTTGTAAACTACTTAGAGGTCTTTACATTCAAGCAGTATATCAATTTTGATAAATTAATAAAATAAAATAAATATATTTAACTTATTTAATTTATATCCCACCCTTCCTCCCAAAGCAGCAAGGAGTATTTGAGACACTGGTTTCTGAAAATTCAAACAACATCAGTAGGTGTCTTTGTGATCATTATTGGGATTATAACAGGAGGAAGGGGAGGGTTTAACCTTTTCTTTGTCTGCTACAGCCCTGAAGAAAGCCCTTCCTTTGAAGCTGCTATTTGCACTGAGAGGAAAACTCCCATTAGCACCAATAGGGATTTTCCAATGTATAGCTGTAATCCTGTACACATCTACCTTTAAGCAAAACAAGAGGACTTAATTCTGAGCAGGCAACATATGTAGGATTGTGCAGTTAGGGAAATCAATACCTCACTTTGCTCCTCTGCTTTTAAGCAGGTTTCCCTCCAGCCTTTAGAAAGGATTTAGAAAAGGAAGAGGTACAAGAGATCATATCACAAACATATGTTGGATAATGGAATGGAGCAAGGAATTTCAGAAGAAAATCATCCTGTGCTTTATAGATTACAGCAAAGCCTTTGATTGTGTAAATCATGAAAAACTATGGAATGCTTTAAAAGAAATGGGGGTGCCACAGCATCTGATTCTCCTGATGCGCAACCTATACTCTGGACAAGAGGCTACTGTAAGGACAGGGTATGGAGAAACCGACTGATTCCCCATCGGAAAGGGTGTGAGACAGGGGTGTATTTTATCACCCTATTTATTTAATCTATATGCAGAACATATCATACAGAAAGCAGGATTGGACCAAGATGAAGGAGGCGTGAAAATTGGAGGAAGAAATATCAATAATTTAAGATATGCAGATGATAGCATACTACTAGCAGAAACCAGTAATGATTTGAAACAAATGCTGATGAAAGTTAGTGAGGAAAGCACAAAAGCAGGACTACAGCTGAATGTCAAGAAGACTAATGACAACAGAAGATTTATGTAACTTTAAAGTTGACAATGAGGACATTGAACTTGTCAAGGATTATCAATACCTTGGCACAGTCATTAACCAAAATGGAAACAATAGTCAAGAAATTAGAAGAAGGCTAGGACTGGCAATGGCAGCTATGAGAGAACTAGAAAAGGTCCTCAAATGTAAAGATGTATCACTGAACTCTAAAGTCAGGATCATTCAGACCTTGGTATTCCCAATCTCTATGTATGGTTGTGAAAGTTCGACAGTGAAAAAAGTGGATACCATGGACCATGAAAAAAATAAATAATTGGGTGTTAGAACAAATTAAACCAGAAATGTCACTAGAAGCTAAAATGATGAAACTGAGGTTATCATTTGGATATATGAGAAGACATGATTCACTAGAAAAGACAAAAATGCTGGGGGAAATAGAATGGAGTAGAAAAAGAGGAAGGCCAAACAAGAGATGAATGATTCCATAAAGGAAGCCACAGACCTGAACTTACAAGATCTGGTTTATGACAGATGCTATTGGAAGTAGCTGATCCTCCAGCCTGCATCCAATACCGGAAGTGAGGTGCACAGGGAAGAAAAACACCTTAAAGTAGTGAAGCACAGCGAGATAAGGTGGGGGAAGTGGTCAATGCTATCCTCCTCTATGAACTCCTTCGTGTGTAAGTAGAGCCATACCCCCACCACACATCCTGCTTGGCCCTAGGCCCATGGGCCTGAAGCCTGCTCCTAATTACACTGTGCATGGAGGTGACAAGAGAAAAGCCAGTCCCAGAGTAGAAGGGACCTCAAAGGAATTTGGACAGCCAAGAAGTCCTTAAGAAAGGAGTGAAATCCACATGAGTGAAAGTTTTGGGCACCCATTTTTGCTCCATTCAATGTGAAATATAACATTGAAGCCCATGGCCTCCTAGCTACAAATCTGTGAGGGGACTGTGGTAGTGAGTCAACGCTCTCAGTGGCACACCTCACATATGGCACACCTGATCTCCACCAGGAGAAAGGGCAGAATAATAATAACAACAACAACAACAATAATAGTTCTGCTTTGGGACTCTGAAATCATATTCTAGCATGGCTCCTCTGACTGTGTGCCAGGCAACGGGAGCAATAGGGTAGTGCTTTTCTTACCTGCAGGGAGACTGGTCTTTTGAGTAACAGGCTCTGGGATTTTCCAGCAGCCTGATTCCTCATCCCAGGTAGACTCCCGTTTGATTTTGTCAAAGTTGCTGTAATTGCAGTCCCGCCGTATGAGGGGCTGCACCTGGTCCAGGAGCTGTTGATAAAGCAAGAGTTCCCGCTCTTGGCGGCGGATGGTGGCCAGATAATCAATCTTTTCCATTTCAAATTCTGACTGAAGGTCTTTGATTTCAGTCTCAGCAGCCCGCAACTGGGAAAAATAGAGGCAGTTATAGTAATAAGGACTGAGTAAAATGGTGGAATCCAGAGTATGCAAATTCTCGAGCCCTGAACCCCATCATAGGGTTAGGTCACATCTCCATGAGCATCACCTGGTGATTTTTGCATTTGATGATCAACAGCTGAATGTATGAACTGACTCCATTAAAAATCATAATGTAATAACGATACAATTTTCATATATGTGATGGCCCTTTAATCAATGCAAGTTATCACTTGATGATACAGTCATCAAGGGATGGACTTGCATGTGTCAGCTGGCTCTTAAATGTGCAAAATTCTAGTTTCTTTGCAAACAACCCTTGATGGCCTTATCTTCCATAGGTTTGTCTCTCCTAGCTTGACCACACAGCATGCTGTGTTTGTGTATCACACATTGCTATTATTGCCCAAAACGGAAAGCTGGCAGTGCTGAGGTGGCTACTTAACACATGTTACAGAGGAGGAAGATTCAAGCATTCTCACAGCTGTGTGAGACCCCAACCATAAAGAACCAATCTACCACTGTACAAAACATCTGAATTAGGCCTGAGGAGGAGGCATGGCTGGCAGATCAGGAGGTACTATCATTGTCTCCACATCTTCTCATGAAATAATTTGCACTTGGACAGAGAATGCCCAACTAAAAATATGTGCACACCACATCAACTGTGAAGGGCACACATGTACATATACAAATAATGTATATGTACAGAGATGCCTTCAGCCTTTTCCAGACCCACCCTTCAAACCAACCTGTAACATGAGACCCACCCATATATGGCTGTTATTTTCTTTGTAAGGCAGGGATGGGATGACCTGGCTCTTTTTTTCTTGTGATGAATACCTGTGGTTCACTGTTACGTTTTTACATTTACAAAGCATATTTGAGATCTGCATATTTAGGATCTCCCAGTAGTCAAGGCAGTTCTTTGTAAACTGCCCAGAGGCAATACAGAAATGGCAATGATGATGATGCTAAATCTGTGTAAAGTTAGAATGAGTGCCTTGCTGGATCAGACCAAGGTTCCACTTGTCCAGCATACTTTGGAAGAATCCCAGCGAAGCATTAGGTGGACCATTGAAAGTTGGCCACTGGTTCAAGGACAACTTTCTCCTCACCCCTGTCTAGAGTGATCAAATATGGCAGTCTGGGCTCCTTTACTTTGAATAGTTGTACAGAGGAAGACAAGTTGGCAAAGGCAGCTTTTCCTGCAGGGTGTGAAAAGTTGAACCTGCTGCAATTCCCTTTTCTATCCTTTGCATAAGGCGTTCTCTCTCTGTTTTTCTTCTCTCTTCCCCCCTTCTTTCTTCTCTTAAAAAAAAACTAAATATAGAAAGGAAATAAAATTGTGGTGCTATTATTGCAAATCAGTGCTTTAAAGATCATGGTGAGAGGGACCTGATCCTCACTCAGTTGCTGCACTGCATTTTAAGGGGACAAGTAGGGAATGATTTATACATGTACTGTTTTCAAAACTGATGTGGTGCACAAGAGTTTGTCCTCGCGTTATCTATCTGTAGTGTGGGAAGCTGCCCTTGCCCACCACTGTACAAGAACAGTTTTGCTTCAGAGGGGAAAGGAATCACCTTTTCTTTCATCTTCTCTAACAATTTGCTTTTGGCTCGCACTTCTTCCTGGATGGAGTCATAGACGTTGAGCAGGACCCAGTCACTGCTATCCTCATCTGATTTCTGCAAAGCTGCCAGCAGCTGCTTCTTCCGCTCATCTGCAATTTTCTTTCGCCGTTTATGCTTTTCCTTCAGATCTTTGTTCTTGGCCTGTTCACCGCCTACCACCTGCTGCTCCAACATCTGCAATCTGAATCAGAGATGTTTCTTAGCTCTAAGCACTGCTTTTCAAACTTCCTACGCTCAGGTTCTTTTTACTACTAGCTTGTCTGCTGAGGAACCCCTGAGGTCTGGAACCCCTACACTTTACAAAGGATTCTTGGGAGCTGGCCAGGCCTATTCAGCTTCACCACTGGGCTTCTCATAAACTGAGAATGCACCAAACCACACGGCCAACACATTGTAGGAGAAAGTTAGTGATGATGGCAGGCTGTTTTGCAGTTTCAAGGAAACTTGCCCAATATTTTTGATTTTGTGACTGAGGAATCTTAAAAAAAAACAACCCAAGAATAGTGTGAAAACCAATATTCTAGTGCTCTGAAGAAAACTGAACTCCTAAGAGGAAAAATAAATTTTCACAGTGGCCAGACTCTGTAATCAAATTGCACATTCAATAGTTGCTGGAGCCAAGGCTGGCAGGATAAGGGACAAAAAGAGGCACCTTGACAGGAGCGAGTCACCCAGTTACTATGCCAACGGAGGCACTGCCCCAACTAGTTGCATGAGATGATATTAGAGGAATTCCAGCCCTGTTGCCAGGGCCAAAAACATGTTCCTTGGTCTCCCACTTGCAAGGACTCTGGGGATGAAGCAGAAAGTGGTAGATAGCCTTTAAAGGCTAGCTAGAGAGGCAGCTGAGCCAAGGTGGATTCCTCTGGACCACAGCTGGTTGCTTAGAAGATGAGCCAGGAGAGAAGGAGAAGGAAAGCTGGGGACTGTTTAGTCTTTTCCCTTTTCTTTTGTGTACGACCTGACTGAGAGCTCTGGGCTGAAAACCCTACACCCACCCCCTCCAAGTGCTGCGGCAGCCCTCCACACACACAGCTGGGAAGGGAGGAAGAGGGCATTCCTCATCGCTTACGTACATTTGGGCACAAAGAACTACATACGATATCAGGTACAGAATCTGAATTGCTAAGAGTTCTAGTTTTCATTCCATTTTTTTTTAATAAAGTGATGTGGAGGTAACATGGGGAAATGGGACAGTGTCCATTTAGGGACTGGAGACCTTTCATGCACATTGGAGCCCCTCTGCATATCAAGGCAAATGTCTGTGAAAGGACTATGTTGTTCAGAAGGTGGAGCTTCTGTGACCTGAATGGCAATCTCTTCCTTCTTTATGACTGGAAGTCATGTTCATTACTCAATTGCTCCTAATTTGGCTACGTTGTTCTTTCCGTCATCACGCCATTCTTTATCAAAAAAATGACTGAGCAAAAAATTCAGGATAAACCAGGCAAATTTAAAGTCAGCCTCAGAACCAAATCTGCACAGATGTCATCGATATTCATAATTTATTTTCAGCTTAACATTTACATTTTCTGGGCACAGAATGTGGATACTTTAAAAACTCAAAGAGGCCTTGGGGCACCAAATATGAATGGCTTTATGTTTTGTACAACAATGCATGTAGATGCAGTAAGGTGGAGGTTCAGCAACAATAATCCTGCAGGGGCTCAACAATTCCAAAGGCTCTTTCACCCCTTGATGTCATATTCCTCACACTGACCTGGCAAGGACTTGCTGCTGGTTCACTGCCACAGGAAGTTCCTCAGCCACGTCGGTCCCAGGTGTGCCCGGTCTCATGGCTTTCTCCATGGGCTGGGCCCCAAGAGGAGCAGGAGGTTCCACTGTGTTGGGCTCCTGAGTATAAAAGGACATTGGAGGCAGCCATTTTGAATATACATGATATCCAGACCAAGGGATAGATTGGGGATGATTCACAGACAATGTTTGAAAGTTCAACGTCCTATATTGTGCCAGTCTCCCAGAGGGGACTGGGAGTAAAGAATTAAAGACTGGCCCATCCACTGGGCACATAAACTGAACTTTAAGATTAAGGCCTGCTGGAGCATTGTGCACCCAGTGGTTGGTTGCGATTGCTGTTGGTTTTGCCGCTGCCATACTTCAGTCCCAGACAACCCTGCTGTTGTGCAAGGTTCTGGGAGAGGAAAGGGAGAGGAAACAATTTGCTCCTTGGACATGTCCTGAAGTTGCTAGGCAACCATAGAGTGCTTCCAGCCCCAGCCAGCTAAAGAGCTGAACTGCTGAGTTCATAATGCCTACCTGAAGTCTGGGTTAGATTAAGATGAGAAATTTTCACAGGTGTGGAAGTACTCTTATCCCCACTTGCTGTGGGGCACATCCATTTTTCCTTGCAAACTAGTTCATTTCATAGCCAATATTGTATTTGATGGCACTGTGCCATTACTGATATTATATTATTAGAGCAAGTAAATTGGACAGAACAAAACCGTTTTGTATGTCAGTGCCATGTAATCCTATATATGTTTACTCAGAAGTAAAACCCAATGTGTTCAATGGGGGCTTAGGGTTGTATCCAATGTTGCATTCAGTCAGGATCCCATCAGTGCAAGGGACGTTGCTAGCACAAAGGGACTTTCCTCCCTCTCTTCTCCCCCCCGTGCCCCCTAAATCTCGTCTAGGGGGTCTCTCCCAAACCTCTGGAGCAGATTTGGGGAGAGTGCAGGGCACACATGGGGGGAGGAGTGGGGTAAGTCCCATTGCGCTAGCAGTAAGCCTTGAACTGATGGGACAAGTCTGTTGAATACCACCCTTACTCTCTATGTAGTGTGTTGAAGACTACAGCCAAACAGCACAGTCCTAAGTATCTTTACTCAGAAGTAGTCTCACTTATTTCAGTGGCTCTTACTTCTGAGTAAACATGCTTAGGATAGCATTGTAAGCGTGTAAACCCACTTACTCGAGAGTAAATCCCAATAAACTTAGTTGGACTAACATCTAAATAAACAAGCACAACACTGTGCTGTAACTACTAGTCTGGGTTTCAAAAGTGTTTTAACATGGCGAGAATACCTATCAAGTTGAAGTATGGCTCCTCCCCAAAAGTTGTTTTATGGAGTTAAGTATTTAAAAGTATTTGGTTTTATGGTTTAGTCCATCAGACGTAATTTGGGGAGCCTCTTGTTCTTCTTATCCTTTAAATACATTTGAATCCAATAATTAAGCGCCATGGGGTGTACTTTCAGAATAAGCAGACTTTTCCCCAACTCTGCTCTCAATAAATGAAGCCATGGAATTTAAAGGCAGTCTAAATAAGTTCCTTAAAAACAAGTTTGAGACTATTTCCAGTGCTGAAATGTCACCAGTAACCCTAGGTACTTTAGATAATTTTCATAGCCACTATTATTTTTCTAATGAATTCCAGAGGGGGGAGTTGTGTGAGTCTACTTTGGCAAAACCAGTGAAGATCCCATGGCAGTAAAAGACTAACCAATTTTATTTGCTCATTAGGTTCATTTACGTATTGTTCTGCTAGCATCAGGGGCTGACATTGTTGGGCATCACTTTGGACTGGAGCCCCCTGGCCCCTGCTACTTCTTCTTGCCACCCTATCTCCATTGGCTCTTTCATCTGCTCCTTCATTCTGGGCCCAAGGAGGGAGCGTGTGAGTGGGTGACAACACTACTGGTAAGGACGCACTAAGGGTGTCATGCCTGGTGGCCCCTCCAATAACTTGGAGCTCTAATCCACAAAAGCTTATGGACAGATAGAATCCAGTAGTGCCTTAAAGACAAAAAATAAATTGATTTGTCTTTAAGGTGCTACTGGACTCTATTCTATCTGAATATACTATACTGTGGGTTGTATTCAAGCAGGTTACCTCTAGAGAGCTAAGAGAGTGAGTTACAAATCAGGAAGTCCCTGCTTGGAAATCTCAACTCTGCTATGAACCTGCTAAACTGCTCTAGGCAAGCTACTATTATACCACACTGACCTATTCTAAAGTTTACACCACGATAGTGGCTAGGCACGCCTCAGGCTTGGATGCTCCCCCTCCTCTCCTTTCCTAAGAGGTCGCTGTGAAGAGAAGTTCAGAAGCATTCATGTCTGCTTCTTATTTAACTGCAGCTTATCGTGTCAGCAAAACTCAACAAACTCCGTATTTAATGTTTGTTTGAAACAAGCCAACTTCAAACCTTGGTTTATGAAGCTAGCTTGCTTCACAAACAAAAGAATAACCAATTTAGGGCTTGAGCATAACCCTAACCCTGTGGCTAATCACAGACAGAAGCAAAAGCTTCCAAGCTCCTTGAAGCTGCACCTGAGGAGGAGAGAAGAGAGGGGAGTGTGTGTGACCAAGACTTGCTTAGGCTTGTTCCTTTTGTGGTAAATCATGGTTTCCATCATTACACTTGAATGCAGTCAATATATGCAAAGCACTTTGAGGACTCTAAAAATGCTATATTAATGATAAATGATATCACTATTATTAAATCCAAATCTGCAGAAGCATAAACAGGACTCCCAACATCACAAATGATGGAGGACAATCTGATATCTCCTGTGTCATTTTAGAAGT
>NC_084482.1:365000-542500 GCF_030035675.1 Rhineura floridana
ACTGCAGGGTAAATAGGGATGGGGCGAAATTCAGTTCCGTTTACATTTAAAGGTGAATCATCTACCAAATTCACACTTTCTGAAACAGTATGTGACCTGAACTACAGTTATCCTTTGGGATGTCTACTGAAATTTTACTATGCAGTTCTCCAATCAGTGTTCATAAACATGCATATATTAGGGGGAAATGTGCGTTAAAATGAATACAGTAGTGAAAATAACATAGAAAAATGAATTATAATAGGGAAAATCAGTTGCAAAAATGTGTATATTAATCAAACCTGCATTCAAAAATGTGTTTATTAGCACTAAAATGCTGATGAATTGTGAAAATGTGCAGAACTGGATTTATGACTGGGAAAATCAGAAACCAAGAGAACTGAAACTGACAGATCCTTCCATCCCTAATTGTAAACCCCACTCCCAGTGCCAGAAGATCTGACCACCACCAACTTACTTCTCGGATTAACTGCTTCTCCTTCTCAATATCTGCCAGGGATTCAAGAGAAGGCTCTAGCTTCACCTCAGGCTGAGCAGCCTCAGAAGGCAGCAGGTGAGACAACTCCACTAAGGAAGGAGAGAGACAATGGACGTTAGATGGCAAGTGATAAACTACATGTATATATACTGATAGCCAACAGAGATTCAGCAGGTGCCTTCTGTTTTAACTTTTAAGTGTCTGTTGAAAATTCGTCTGTTCCACCAGCTTATGCAGGCAATTAAGAATATGCTTTTTTGCAACAATTGACCTTTGTTTTTATTGTATTTTTTTTTAATTATCTTTTAGGTTCCAGGTAAAAACAATTATAGTTGTTTTTAATGTTGTAAACTGCTTTGGTGTTTTTAACAAAATAGTGACATACAAATATTTTTATAAAATAAATAAATAAATATACAGGTACACAACAATCTACAGTAGGGCCCCGCTTTATGGCACTTCGCTTTACAGCGCTTTGCTAATGCAGCAGTCTCAATTAGACGCAAGCCCCACTCATACAGCGCTTGTTCCGCTTTAACGGCGGTTTTCGAGCATCACGTGCCATTCTATTCAATGAGTTCCGCTTTACAGAGGTTTTCGCTTGACAGCGGGGGTCCGGAACGTAACCCGCTGTATGTGTGGGGCCCTACTGTACACACAGTTTGTTCTTTCTTCTCAATACCAGTCTCTAGAACAGCCCATAATACCCAAAAGAGAAAGTGCATATGTGCAAAAAAAAACATTACAAAGACTAGTGTACAGACATTAAGAATCAAACCAAGAACAAATAACGAGCCAAAGAGAATATGAAGATCTGTAACTGAGTGGTACTGTTGCAAACATGCCCTAATTCTGCTTTGAAGAGAGCCTGATGTTACCATATGTTCAGTGAAAATTTAATGATTTCGCTGATTTGTACACATCCAAAGCCAAAGGTCCAATTCAAGTTTGCATTATTTCATGTAAAGTATGCATAACAATTGTATTTATATTTACTTTGAATTAGAAAACTGAGGAGATATTTGATATAAAATTGACTATTGAATTAATCTGAGTTTGAAGCTTCTTTTTTACAAATAAAACAAATAAACATTGAGATGTATCTAGATTTTTGTCATGCTTAGAGTAGATCCACTACAATCAACGGGATTACTCTAAGCATGACTAAGTCTGGGTCCAACCCTATATGTGCAGAGTTTTATTAAAGAAACATATCAAAAAGTTGCATAGGGGTAGACATGTTAACTAGTTGCGGCAAAAACAACAGACTTCTGGGATGGACAAATTTATTGTGGGATACATTTTTGTGGACTAGAGTCCATCTCATCAGATACACGTGCAATTAATGCAGAGAAAAAGCAATGGACTTCTGACATTAAATGTTAGCAAAACACATCTTTAAAGCATGCATTTTAAATGTTTTAAGTTGCATATTGATTGGTTGATGCAAATATAATCATCCTTTCATCTTGACAATAATTTGGCATGATGATCATATTGTTCCCCTCTACAAAAAATATAGTGGCTTGAGATTTTTTTGTAATGAAAGATTACATTTCAGGAAATGGTCCTAAAATATTGCTTAAGGGGCCAGGCCCATACTGTTGCGCCCCAGACACAAGGGGAGTTAGATCAGAGAGAGGAGTCAGATGAGGACGAGGTCCCTGGGGGCGTTGAAGGAGGGGGGGACTCTGCCAGCCCAGACTTCCTCAGCCAGCACCCCCATCAAGGCAGGTCCTGCCCCGTCTGTGAGCTCCCCGCCTGAACTGTTGGGAAGTGACCCTTCACATGCCAACCCCTCCCGTGCAGGAATCCCCGCCCGGCACTTCAAACGCTTCCCCGCCAACCAGCTTCCCGCTCCCTGAGGTCGCACTACCACCTAGCAAAGCCCTGCCGTCACATGGGCCGTTGGAGACTCGCCCCCCCTTGCCCCATGCGAGAAGGCGCGAGAAGAGGGACTTTCAGAGGGTGGAACTCTGGAGGAGCCATTGTTTACGTGCAAAGACCTTCCCTACTTAAGCAGGTGCCCACCCAGGCTCTAGTGCTGAGACAACTCTCCCCACATGCTGCAGAGACTGTTTAGGTAGGCTAGTTAGGGAAAGTAGCAAGTCAGAGTAGACAGGTTTATGAAGCGCACCACTTTGGATGTGACCATCACACTAATAAAATGAGAATTAGACCAAACCTCGCCTCCATCTCGTGTCTTGGGCTCTGGGCAGGACACATACAGACATCCTGTGATTATGTCCCTATAGTCCTTACAAGGGGTTTGTGCGACACACACTTGACTCTTTTAGATTGATCCTGTCGGTCTAATATTTGGGAGGAGACGCCTTCCCCTCTTTTTAGAAGAATGGGCATTGTTGTTACTGTTGGTACTGACAGACAGAGAACATGGGCAATTCCACCTCAGCCCATCGTGAACCAGCTTTCTGAAGGGTTCCTACCTTGCAGGTTACTTATGTTCATCTGATGAGCCAAAACAGCTCTCAGGTTCTTGATCTCCTCCTGGTATTCCCTCAGCAGAGCATCCTTAGGATCTTCATTGATGCAGGGCTTGTTCCGTATGTTCTTGGCTCGGTGGGCATAGCGCAAGGTGCTGAGAGTCTCATCGTAATTGTTGTCTGCGGGAGATAAGCACGCCACCATGAGCGTCTTAGTATTGCCTCCAAGTGAGTCCTGTAGCACTCGAGTCAATTTGGAGTCTCGGTAAGGGACATGTCTACACCTCCCATCCGCCAGGGCTGAGATGACATTGCCCAGTGCTGAGAGAGACAGGTTGATTTTAGTAGCCTCTTTGAGACGTTCCCCAACAGCTCCGGTTTTGGACTGCCTCTCGCTCCCAGCCAGGTCCACCAGGTTAAGTTTTGCAGCCCTCAGGTGATCTTGTCCCCTCTCATCTGCAAGGAAAGAGACTGGGCTGAGTTGAGTTCTTTTTTTTTTTTTTTTTTTTTTTCAATAATTTTTATTCAGATTTTCATAAAACATACAAGACAAAATCATAAAACATTCAAAGACAAAAAACAAAATCAAAAATAGTTAAACAAAAAGAAAAAAAGAAAAAAAAAACAAAAATAAAAAATAAAGAGTAAAATATTGACTTCCCATTTGTCAAAGATCAAATCAGTTATAAGTCTATAATATATAACAATCCTGTCTCTTAAGTCATATTATAAAATCACTTTCCTCCAGTAGTTATCTTACTTAATCATCAAATCTCATAAACATTACTTTATTCTTTCCACAAAAAGTCAAAGAGAGGTTTCAATTCTTTAAGAAATATATCTATCAATTTTTTTTTCCAGATAAGCATATCGATTAATCCATCTCATTACTAATTATGATAATCTTATTGTCATAACCATAGTCAAAATAAACATTTCAATTAATCCATCACATCAGAATCTGTTAGGTTCAATAATTTCAGTAGCCATTGTTCTATTATCTCTATTAGTTCCATTTTCCATCTTCCATCTTCAGTAGTCTTGTTAAGTCCAGTAATTTCAATATCCAATCTTCCATTATCAGTATTCCATAATAATCTTGCTGTCAAAGCCATAGTCATATAGTAAGAGTCTGATGGGGATTACCTCTATCCCAAATATTTTCTTGCCATCCATTCTGAATAGGTTGCTGAAATACTGCTGTAAAATCATATCTCTGTTCTTTTTTTCAAAATACACTGGGTCATCTCTTAAAAGTTTTTCCATTGTCACATGGCTGCAGTTAATTCCATAGATTTTCTCTATATTGGGCTCCATCACATCATTCCAGTCCAGAAGATTATCCATGCCATTGATAACTTTATCTCTAGAATCTTCATTCATTTCTTCAGAGATAACATTTGGACTTCCGGGAAGGGTGACTTAGCCTGTGCCTGCTTTTGAGACGGGCTCCTGCCTCAAAAGAAGCTTATTCAGATATATCAGTCAGTTTTTTCTTTTTTTTTTGACTGATTAAACTTCTCCCGGGTAGGGAGAAACGAAGAGATTAACCTCAAAGCCTATTTTTGTTGGGACGACCAGATCTCATTAATTTATGGGACGAGGTCCAGCCGACGAAGGTGGGACGGATTTTCAACAGCAAGCTCTATCTGTTAAAGCGAACGTTCATCTTATCTTCTAAGAGAGAACGCACTAACAGGCAAGCACCCTTCTTTCTATATTTTTCTTTTACTTGACTTAAATTGTTGCTGTTTAAAAGAGATTTGCCAGATTGATCAGTTTTTGACATCTCACTGGGGAGCCGTAACTTCTCTCTGCTACGCACTAATTAATAGCTTATCTCTGTTTTTGTTGCAAAAAGCTGTCCTGGATTTGCATTCTAAAGATATACACAGAAGAGGGATTTCTATTCCAGATTTTTATTTTGAAAAATATTATACTGTTTTGAGACTACTCTCTTTTTGGTCTATTTTATTTTGACGAATCTGTTTCTTGACGATTGCCATTAATTGTTTCGATCCTGGGAACTGCATTTTGTTTACTTAACTATTGGAGAGATAAGGCTGTCTGCTCTGTTTATACTGTGATGTCACCAAGTTTGGAGTATTAACCCAATTGTTGCTGAAATAAGAAGTGGTTTTCCTATATTTTTCTTTTAAAATGGCAATTAAGAAAGTGGCTGAAAATCTGGAAATAACTATGTTTCAGAAAATAATGGATGAGATTGAGATAATGAAAATTGAATTGAGTAAAATGAAGCAGGAGATTAAAGATATAAGGGTCCCTGTGAGAGAGGTGACCCTGGAAGGGGTCCCTGTGAGAGAGGAGACCCCGGAGATTGGAACAGGGGTCCCTGTGAGAGAGGTGACCCTGGAGACTGGAATAGGGGTCCCTGTGAGAGAGGAGATCCCGGAGATTGGAACCAACGTGGAACAGGAACAAGATTTGGAGTCTATGGACTTTAGAAATAAAATCTATTGTTTGGAACTCAATGTTATCTCTGAGTTGAGTTCTTGAAAGAGGAGGACACTCCTGAACCGTCTAGAGTATACCAGGGTGACGGAGACCTGAAGGGCTTTGTGCAAAATGTCTTGGGACAACTCTGTTTCATATCATTAGATAGCAATGAGCTCCACAGCTCAGCTGTAGAATACAACTTCATTTTGAGGGGAAATGGTGCTTAATCTTTGCTTCACTTATGGGAAACAGACACTGTTGCCACCCTGCATCTTGTCCTAAGCTCTTCCAGTATCCCATGCTCCAGGGAGAAGCCTAAGACCCCAACGGAAAGGGATCACCTGTTACTTTGAGAATCATGGCTCTCAGGAATACTAGAGCACTGAAATGTTTAGCTTTTCAGATCCTGCTTCTATTCATAGATGTTTATGTAAATCAAAACAAGCACACAATCTGTTTTGTGCTCCAGCCCCTCACCTGCCCCATCCAGCATCTCCTGCCCCCCTTCCAGGAATTTTCAGCTTTTACCTACGACATAGATCTCCATGTTGATGGTGAAGATGGAGTGGGAACGGGAGGAGTCCTTGTTCATCAGGGTGTAGCCCACAGCACGGTTTCTCCATCCCGTCTCCATGATGCGCTCACACTGGGCGATGCTGTGCACTGTGTGCAGTGAAAGGCCCTTCACGTAGACCCCTTTCTCTGGGTGCTCCTTCAGCTGCAAGGAGGGCCGTTATAGCAAGAGTTACAGTAAAAAAGCTGCAGAGAGACACCTGAACTACGAAATGATCAGAAACTTTAGGGCTGCTATAGAAAGAGAAAGCTCTTATGTACAGACAGTGGTGCTTTACACGACCCTTGGTATCCAAAAGAACAAACCCTGGTGAGGTGCTGGAAACATGCTGGGTTCCTAAATCTCTCCCCACCACCTATAATCAAGATGGGCCGCATCTGTTCTGCACATTGTATGTTTGCATGTTTCCCCAGAATGATTGCATCAGCTTATACACCTGTGACGAAGATGGGTTTTTTTAAACAAGAAATGCAACTGTAGATCTTGCATTTCCCAACAATGTAATGGGGAGAGGCCATAGCTCAGTGGCAGAACACATGCTTTGCATGCAGAAGGTCCCCAGTCTCTAGCGCAGCCTTTCCCAACCAGTGTGCCTCCAGATGCTGTTGGACTACAACTCCCATCAGCCTCAGCCATTGGCAATGCTGGCTGAGGGTGATGGGAGTTGTGGTCCAACAACATCTGGAGGCACACTGGTTGGGAAAGGCTGCTCTAGTGTCTATGGAAAGCCTGGGAAATTGAAATAATCTGTTGAAAAGGCTGGGAAAGGCTTTGGAGAGCTCCTGCCATTTAGAAAAGACAATACTGGACTAGACAGACAGGTGTGTGGCAGACTGGCCTCTGTTCATGGACATGACAGAACTTGATAACTGGTGGGAAGGTAAAGCGGGCCATCATCTGTGGCAACATCATCAGCAGATTAACTGCTTGTCCCCAGCAGCTGCCTACATCTGCAAAGGCTTCCAATATTTATTCTCAGTCTTTACAGCTCCACAGACCCCAGTGCCAATTTCAATGCCCCATCTCGACGTCTCATTCCTCCTTCACCTCTACCACTGTGCCGCTTGAAATTAAGATTTAGTATGTAACACAGCATGGGTGGTTTTGTCAGATTGCCATGCCTCAGGGTCTGACCTGAAGGTTTAGGGTTTTAGCCTCCCCCTTGTCTGGATTCCCAGGAGAAAGACTAAAACCTCAGGGTGAGGGAACAAAATCAAGTGATGGGTGCCAATTTCCTGCTTCACTTGTTGAGACCTTTTGCTGTTTGTTCTAAACCACCATGACCATCAGGTTCCATCCAAGACACCAGTCTACTCCATGACTCATCAGGTGCCATTTCCCCTTCCCAACAGTCTGACCTGTCATAAGGCAACCTCTTGCCTCCTATTCTCCACCCCCTCCCCCAAATCTCAGGGTCCTAGAGGAAGGGCTGCAGCTCAGTGGTCCCAGGTTCAATCCCCAACGGCATCTCCAGGTAGGGCTGGGAAAGACTCCAGTCAAAAACCCGGGAAAGCCACTTCCAGTAGGGGTGGACAATACTGAGCTAGATGGACCAATGGTCTGATTCGATATAAAGCAGCTTCCTATGTTGCTACCCTTTGAGGATCTGGCAACCTTACTAAGTCTCAAATGACCTCACCATTTATTCCAATGCTGAACAAAAGGGAAGGAGGGGAGGCAATGAAATGAGTAGAGGAAAGAACTCCATAACTGAGGCCCGAGGAAACGGTTCTATGCTGATGATGGTGACAAAGGGAGAAAGATATGAAGTTCACACACTTAGTTAACCTGCCAATTTTTTCAATTCAGGTTTCTAATTTTCTTTGTAAAAATGTTCTTTGTATTCCTGGCATATTTCATTTTGGTTTCTGGAGTTGTTGTTTTTTACTTACACTTCAAACTAAGTCTGCTAGTCTGCTGTCCTCACCTCCAGTTTTTGTTTGGTGTTTGAACCAAGGAGGTCTCTGATGTCTTCATTATAGATCTCCAGGTAAGAAGCCCTTACCAAGAACTTTGTGTTTTCTGCACACTAGAAGAAGATGAAGAAGAAAGAAGCTTTTTAAATTTCCAGTCTGATTTATAATCTGTCAGGATTGTTTGCTGGGAGGATAAAACGATCAGTGGCGACTAGGCATTTTTGTGTACAAGATTTCTTTTTAAATATTTCAGTCCTTGTTGGAAGAGTTTGAGATTTCTATCTTCTAACGTAAATCAATCTGACTACACAAAGAAGGCTTACAGTCAGGCAAATTACATGGAGGGAATTCAGCAGTGTGAACTCTTACCTGCAGTCTGAAGAGCCACCTCAGGGGGAGTTATAGGCCCTGGCAGAACTAAGCTAGCATGTACCCTGTAGTTTAAAAATCTGGACATATACTTTCATGGAGTGAATCCCCATGCAAGGCAGCCAAAGATATTTCGGTGCTGGAGATTTAAAAAAACACAGGCCATAAACCAAGATGCATGGTGCTGGAATGGAGTCTGTAGAATGCTAACCATGAACAGCTGATTGTGTAAAGAAGCTCTTAGCCAGATGATCTCTTGTGCAATTTTCATCTGTTACATACCTGCACACTCTCAAATAAGTGTTCAAAAGCTCTGGGAATTATGCCCTTCTGTGAAGATGGATCCAGAATCCCTTGCATGGTAAATGACTTCCCACTTCCCGTCTGTCCATAGGCAAAGATGGTACCATTATAGCCTTCTGTAACACCCTGGAAAATAAACAGAAAATGCATAATCATCGTCATCATCAGCTTGGGTTTATCTCAGTGTCTATCCTATCTCAAAAGATTCTGTTTGTAGGGAAACTAAGCACAGGCATCCATACTGAAATCTTCAGTGACTTCTATGAAGATCCACTCAAATATTTCATTACACTAAGCAAGCAACTCTGGGAATGTATTTCAAAAAGAGCCAGAAATGCAAATGAAATAGCATGAAAGTAGAGGCTCCATAGTCCAGGGCTTACAGAAGCTAGGAGCATCTCATTGGTACTTGCAAATTCTGTAATAGGTTCCATGATGAACGCTGTGCAGGCAGAATAGTATCTCATATTATCCTATAGATCAGAAGCTGAGAACCTGAGGCCCTTCAGTTATTGTTGGTCTACAACTCCCATCATCTCTGACCATTGACTATACTGAGTCCAACAACATCTGGAGGACCAGAGGCTTCCCACTCCTATAGATAGACCACTGGTCTTCAACTAGTAGATCATGATCCACAACTGAGTTGCAACAAGACCTAACATGGGATCATGATAATCTATTCAAGAAAAAGAAAGTGTGTGTGTGGGGGGGAGAGAATAAGAAAGAGGAAACAGAAAAATGTGGGTGTGATATATTGCACACTTTTCCTGGGAGTAAGTCCCATTGAACAAGCTTGCACTGTAATTTCTATTAAAAAAAATAGGTCTCCTGTTGCAGGTCAGAGTGAAATGTGGGCCTGCAGTCTGAAAAAATTAAAGGCCATTGCTACAGATTTTTTCTGCCTCAGCACCCTTTCTTTTTATATATATAGTCAATGGCTTTATACCTACCTTTTAAGTGAGCCACTTGCTAACTAAAGTAGCCTGATATATGCACTTATCAGGTATGTGACATTCCATATTACTGGCTTGTAGATGCCTAATATATGCAGGTGTTTGCACTCACCTCTATGAGTGGGTAGGCAATTTCATTATAGATTTGCTCTGTGTTGTGGTTCATGTTATATGCCCCATCAAAGGTGAACTGTTTTGGTGGGTCTTCTGCCGCCACAGGGTTCTGGATGAAGCACTGGCCACGGGAACTGTCCATGTTGACCACCACCTTGCAGCCGAGCTGCTTTTCGCGTTCGTTCAGAGGGCGGCAACGCACAATCACTTTCACTGCTTCTGAGGCCATTGTCAAGGCCCATGAAGTTGGGCTTGGAGACTTGGGAGTGTGTGCGTGGTTAAAGGAAGTTACTTCCCGCACAAGAGATAGGGCTCGTGCTCACTTCAGCTGAGTGTCAGGAACAGGGCAATAGAAAAAGGCAGACTGGAGGCAGTTGCTGTGCTATTAGACAACTGGCCTAGGGAGCAGGCTGTACTTTGCCTGGCAGCATGAGAAGGATAAAATGGGAAGTATTTCCTACTGGATAAGATCAGTGCAGGGGATGTGACCCTAATAGGACAGTGTGTGCTGCATGAGATGATGAGTTTTCTAGAAAATGTGGGACCCGAAAACACGACAGAAGTGCCAAGGGTGTCAGGGGTTCAAAGTAGGGCTACACAAGCGCGAGGGGGGGCTGGTAGAAGAACAGGTGGTCCCCCTAGGTCTTGCTTTGGCAGGGGCAGTGATGAGCAGCTGTGGAGGGTACCAGCTCTGCTGTCCCCCACCACAAATAGATGGTGAACTTAGCACAGATTATATGCCCTAAACACTAGCACTGTGGCAAGTTTTTTAAGAATCTGGAGCACGCCTGGAATGCAGGTGTGACGTCACAAAGGCTGTGAGAGTCATAGAAGGCTCAAATGACACTGGTCTACAGCTCTGCACAGTTGCAAAAAGATGAATGTAGAGGAAGCGATTCCCCCTTTGCTTCATCACAGTACTGGGTGTCACAGCAGTGAAAAGGGGGAGTCTCTGTCCATATGTCTCACAGCTAATTTTGACAGAGATGATCCATAAATGGGGCTTTCAAGCACAGATGCCACGTAGCTACAATGGTTGCAGAGAGACAGAGGCAGTATAAGGAAGAGTTAATTGTGTCTGCATAGAGTTGGCACAGGGGTTCAACAGAGAGTCAGTGCAGAATGGTGGCAGGAAACAAAGGGGTTTAGTCAGTTTGGCACAGGAGCTATGCCCTCTTCTCCAGAACCAGGACCACTAAGGTCTGTGCCCAGGAATCAGGAGGGTGGGCAGAGGTTCTCAATGGAGCCACCCAACCCAGGTTAACCAGTCACAGCTTTGCCATCAGCTCCCACCTTTCGGCAGAGTGTCAGAACAGATGACACGGCAGTGAAAGGAGCAAAGGGCCCTTTCTGGGTGCCTGGCAAGGTGTGTGAGGCAGGAGAGTGAGTAGGTGGCCTTTGATCCTCACACCAGCATTAAAAGGAGTTCCACAAGAAGCAGGGCATGAGGCCTAAAAGGAGGGGGAGCTGTGCCCAGGGACGTCCCTGCACTAGATGGGTGCCTTGCAGTGTGTTGGTGTGTTGCATGTGATGTTGGAGGAGAGGGCTTGCCAGGGGAAATTAATTTTCTAGGGCATCAGGAACCTGGGCCAGCCTGGCACGGGAGGGGTTGGGGGTATGAACCCCCTACCGGACTCCTGGATGTAAAAGGACACAACGATCAATGGGGAGGGGGAGGGCAGGGGGGAAATTAGGGGCAGCAAACTGGCTCAGATCAGCCTGGCACAGAGGAGAGGGATCAAGCGGTGCCCGCCCTGTATAACTGGGGAAAGGCTGGCATCTAAGGTTGCTGGAGCAGGAGGAGCTGCAATCTAGGCTAAGGCGGGGCCACCGTCCTAGGACCTGCCACGTGTGTGCCTCTCACCGTCCCCTCGAGGCGGGTCCTGGCCTGCCTGGCGCCACCGGCTTGCTACTTCTCCTTCCAAACTACTTGCCGAGCGGCTGCTTGCGGTGGAGTCTCCGTTGCCCAGGGCTACCAGGGAGCGTCGCTCAAGTTCCCTCCCGGACGGAGGAAGGAGCGGGGGACCTCGCGCGATTTCTCTCGGGAGTAAATCACAACACACACAGAGACCAAAAATATTGCCATAATAAATAGTTATAAATGTAAAATGTTGATGATGACAGAAAAGAAAGTCTGAAAAATCTCACTCCCTTCTCCCACATTTTTCAGCAGTGAAATCTACGGCTGCCATAGGACTGTAAGAAATTAAACTAAATGTACGTATGATTTTACCATCAAAAAGTGTGATCTGCGAATTGCTCCAGAACATTCAGACTTTTGAATTGTTATTTTTGAATTCAAAGATGTGAGAAATCCATCACACCTGAACAGGTGATGCATTTCCCCACATCTTTTAATTAAAGATTAAATAATTTTTCATTAAATTAAACTTTTAAAGAGGTTTTTGTACCGCTTTTTTTTACAATCAAGCGTATATAATTTTTTTAAAAACAAAACAAAACATTTCCATGGTTTTATTTTATTTTCATCATTTCTGCGTTAACTTTCTGCCCTTAAAAAGTAGGTAGGATGCAAAAGTCTCAGAAATCTGTGGGCTCGGTGCTTTGTCTTGCGTGTGTGGATGTGTGTTTTAATCCATGCTGTAAAAATATGTGCAAACCTTTGGATAGTCGGGATAGAAGTCTGTTAATTAAATAAAACAGTAAATACATTAAATAGAATCGGAATCTCCATAAAAATTATTTTGGGTAGCAATCTGAATGGAGAGTTTTCTTTCGCTTATGCTGATCCAACCCACATTTACTTAATAGTAAATACGATCTTTTCAACAGCCCTGCAATGTAGTACACCACAGAGATAAATCCTGGTTTGGATTGCGAACCAAAACTGCCCATACAACCCGCACACAGAGAAACAAAATCAGTCTCTTTAATTTGCCCCCTGCTGAAATTTCCTGTTCTACACAACTCTTGGAGGTGCAGGAACCCTGTTTTCTTTTTCCTTTAGCCCTAGTTAAAATCCCTTCTAATCCCTGCAGTGCTCAGTTGTATTCAGAATCAGAAGCCTTATGTTTCATTAATTTGCATGCAGTCGCTTTTAAGTGCAGTCGCTGTGACTCTCAGGTCCCGCTTGTGGGCTACGCAAAGGCATCTGGTTAGCCACCGTGAGAACAGGATGCAGGACTAGATGGGCCATTTGCCTCATCCAGCAGGCTCTTATGTTCTTAAAAGCTTTAAAATCAACGGAAACCCTTATTTTGAATGGAAAAAAGGGGGGAAGGACTTAGAAAGAGGACAAACCACCATCTTTTCTCCTCACTTTTGTTGAGAGGGGATGAGATGTATGCTACTGTCTAATCAGAGCGGCACTAATATTCTACATCTCTGCATTGTTTTCTGTGAACAACACTCTTTTCAATTATATTCAAAGTCTTCTCGGAAGAAAAGATCTGCGTGTGAGCTTGTACATGATAAAGTCTACGGTTCCAAGGAACAAACCGGATCACTGACTAAGTAGCCGGAAGGATATTGAGGTAGAACCGGAACTCTTTGGACTTGGGAGAGAACCCCGGCGCTTTGATAGCAGAGCACTCTTGGCCGGAAGTAGCTGAGTTCCGCGTGGTCGCAGTAAAAGGAGTCGGGTGAAGAAGTGAGCGCCATGGGGAGGCCTACCAAAGTGAGGAATTGGGGGCTTGGGGCGATCGTATGAAACAGACTGGGGGGTACTATGAGGCTGTGGGCCAGAAGAACCAACATTAAATAGAAGGCAACCGTGATTGGGTGTTCTGGTAGATGTAGGAATAAAGGGGGGGTGACACTATTAGGGACGTCGGGATGTGTACGGGGGCTGGATGCCGTAGTGTGGCTGGGGGTGGGAAGGGTCTTTCAAAATCCTAAGTGTTCCAGCCTTATTGGATCACACCGAAGATCCCTGTAGTCCACGCTCCAGCATTATTTTTCCAGTAGGAAATTAACTATGCGTCTATATGCCAGTGCTTCGGGGCAGCACAGAAGAAAGGCTGTTGCCCCAATCCCTTGTTTGTGGTCTTATCCGGGGCATCTGGTTCACCATTGGGAAAGCGGGGTGCTGGATTAGATAAGTAGATAAGTAGGGTTGGACTTGATGGCCTTATAGGCCCCTTCCAACTCTACTATTCTATGATTCTATAATTCTTTGGTCTGATCAGCAGGGCACCTCATATGTTAGGGAGAATCGTTCCCTGGTGTCTGTTCCCACCACCTTGTAGTTGCAGATATTCTGTCTCTGAGCATTTTATTTATTTAATTGCATATTACATTTATATGCTGCCTGCCCTCCAAGGAAGCCAGGCAGGATGTGGTTCTCTTTTCACTTACCCATCTTATCCTCACGTCAACTCTGTGAGGTAGGTTAGGCTGTGAGAGAGTGGCTGACTCAAAGTCAATCAGTGTACTTCATGGGGGATATGAACCTTGGCCTTCCCACTGCCGGTGCATCACTCCAACTTGGCTGTTATGGTAATACTTTATGAAAGATCTAGCCCTTTAAAAAAAAGTCATCTAGAGTAGTGTCTGTTGCTGCACTTTCTGGCAGTGAATCCATGTGCTTGAGTACCTGCCCACCAATATCTTTGCAGATTTGACATGTGCTATTCAAGGTACTCCCATGCTAGAGGAGCCTCTATGATTAAATTGTAGTTTAATAAAACTATGCAGGTTGCTGAAGCAACTGAGCCAAGATAACCTCTCTCACTACTCCTGAGTATAATGAAAGATTGTGCCCAGCCTTGCTTTCTTTTTTTCTTCTCAGATGTAATCAGTTGTCTTATTATGAAGTAATCCTTCCATGAATTTCCAAGATAATTTTCTCAGCTTGCTGATACATCCATATCACCCAGCATCCTTTCTTCCATTGTCTTGGTTTTCCTGATCTCTGTGGGTTCCAACCGAGATGGTTCTAGATAATGTCAGACAGCCTTCATACTAACTCTGTTTGGAATTTATTGAGATTTCTGGCTGACTAAAAATCAATGAACAATTTGTAGACGTCACTTGGGAATGGGGAATTACCTTGGAAGGGATTTCTGTGCTTGAAGAGTGTAGGACTGATGATCTGCAGGGTGGGTGTATTTCTGTTGCCGTGTATTGGCACTTCGTTTGCTTCTATTACTCAAGAGTTCTTTCCTTCCTTACAGACTAAGAACCAGAAGAAAGAGCGGGCAGTTGCCCAGCATCGGTCTCAGGAGGAGTATGGCTCTGTACCTCACTCCTTTGTTTTTCACCGTGGTAGCATTGGCAAGAACTTGCAGCAGCTTATCTTAGATGTTCGGCGGGTGATGGAGCCCTACACTGCCACCAGCCTTAAGGTGAAGCCGCTGGCCACAGTTGTTATTAATCAAAGTGAAGGGAGGCAGATGCAAGACACATTGGTTATGAGAAATAAATGGAGCTTAGGAATCGTAAGGAGAGGGTGGGAGAGAGAAGAGAGGTCCCCTGTGGATGGAATGTGGACTTAGATGGGTTAGAACAGAAATACAGGGCTCCTGACTCGAAGGCAAATATGGTCTAATAATTAGTATATGTGGATAAGGAATTTAATTCACCACCATCACCTTGCAAATCACTATATGGAAGTGCAGTTCTAGCAATTTAAAAATATATGGTCTTGGGTCTTTTTTTATTCAGGCCACAATATGTTGCAGTCAGCAACTTCTCGTTCCCTCAGCAGGGGCCATCAGAAATATTGGAACTATCTAAATTCTGGATCAAACAACTAAAAACAAATCTTGCCAGAAATTCTGAACAGATTGGCAATTGCACAAATCTATATGTTTATGAAACCCGAAACACATAGTACCTAGCCAAATTGCATGCTTTATTCAAAATGCAATATGCTAGTCATTGTGACTATTTTGTTTTATTGCAAAATAGTTCTGTATTGGCAGGGGTGCAATTTGGAATGCGTGTGTGTAAGGGGGGGCAGGTAAGAGAACAACACTGGAGGTTTTCCTGAGCACTGAAATGTTTCAGAAACATTGGTTGCTCAAAATTGATCTTTAAAACTTCATCTGACATTGACACCAAAACCTTTTACTCCATTTAATTTAATTAAAAAATTTAAATGGGCAATTCTGATTCCAAGTTTCTTTTTCAGGTGCGCAAGAAGAACTCTCTGAAAGACTTTGTGGCAGTGGCTGGACCTCTTGGTGTGACCCACTTCCTCGTGTTCACAAAAACTCCCACCAGTATCAACCTTGTAAGTTAAGCAGTGAGAAATTGCTCGGTGCTGGCAACAAGTGACCCAAGGTTGGTCTGCCCAGTAAACCTAATGTTTTGGTTCTGTTAGAATGTGCAGCTTGATTTCTTTCCCTCATGGCTGATGCTTTTCAGAGTTTTTGCGTTCAGGGCACCCGTTCCAAATTGGTTTGTCTGTTGAGGCCATCTTGTTTTGCCGCTGTGAAGCCTCTACTCAAATTCATGTGACAGAGAATTCTGGAGCATGTACTAGGCTGTCCAGTAAATTCATGTGGAGTTATGACCAAACCTCTTGGGCTTCGTTGCTGAGTACAGCATCCTGGAGCGCACCCATCCCTCTTGTCCAACTTGCAGATCATCCCCTATAGGACATAGTCCTAGAGCAGCCTTCCCCAGCCTGGCGCCATCCAGATGGCCATGGTGGCTGGGGCTGATGGGAGCTGAAGTCCAAAACATTTGGAGGGCACCAGGTTTGGGAAGCCTAGCACAATGTGGCAAAGCAGGCTTTCCAGGAAGGCATGCCTGGTACTGATCTTCTCATTAAGGAAGCCCTGATAAGCTTCTGAAGAACAGTTTGAACACTGCTTAGGAGTGAGTGAGTGTGTGAGAGAAAGCTAGGGTCCTCTTCCTTCTTCAACATGTGCCTTGTGGTCTCTGCTGGTTCTGTATGCCTAGTTGCATTATCGTAACTCTGCCTGCTGACCGGATGCAAATGATGACAATGTGTTTTGCTGAGTGAAAGCTGTGATTCTCATTTCAAAGTAAACGCACTGATGCATCTGGATTGTGTGTAAAATGCTAAAAGTGTACTGTAAATGATGATGATCATTCTGCCCGTGGTAAGGGCTGCTGTGAACCACTGAGCCATGTACTATTAGATGTCCTAGAATGAATCTTACTGCTGATTTTTCTCTTCCCTAGAAACTCTTCCGTCTCCCTGGTGGGCCAACCTTGACCTTCAGAGTCATACAGGTATCAAATGGGCTGATGCAGTTGACAGTAGGCTTGATGGGATGGAGCTACCTCTGAAAGACCCAGGGGTAGAAGGGGTTAATTGTGGGTTTTGCTGCTTTCTCTTTCCAGTGGACATTATGCAGACCACTAATGTTACATTATGTTATGTTGTATCCATTGTTGTGTGTTGTTGACCTGGGTGCAGAATTCCCTTTACTTCAGCACAATCTAAATTGTGCAGCCTGTAATTGGTATCCAAATTGCCTAATTTATCCTGGCTTTACTACAGATCACTAGACATCATATTCAGCCACCCCTCCAGCTTATGAGATTTTAGAAGAATAGTCCAACTTGCTGCCATGAAGGCTAGAAACTTGTGTGGTTTTTTAATGAAAGCTTGTGATGCTAAGGAAGCTCAGCTCTGGCCATTACTAAGTTCTTTGTGTTTTTTCTACACTTGGGGCAAACAGCAACCCTGCCTATCCGCCTCCAAACAGAGTCCTTTGAATTCCAGGGTTTATAGGAAGGGTGGGCCCTCCAGATAGTGCTGGACTACAGCTCCCATCATCTGTGACCATTGACAGTGCTGCATTAGACTGATGGGAGTTATAGTCCAACAATATCCAGAAGGCCACAGGCCCCCTACCACTAGTTTACAAGTGTGTAGGTTGCCTCTGAGTGGTAGTGCAGGATCCTCTGCTGGTGCCTCACTTTTCTTTGTTTCATTCCAGTATTCGCTCATCAAAGATGTTGTGTCATCCCTGAAGCGGCACCGGATGCACGAGCAGCAGTTCACCCACCACCCGCTCCTGGTGCTCAACAACTTTGGCCTTCAGGGCATGCACATCAAGGTCATGGCCACCATGTTACAGAACATGTTCCCTTCCATCAATGTCCACAGGGTAAGTGTGGGAAGCCAGCTTGATGGCCGCATTCTGCTACTCAAGTGCCTCTGTGCCTGGACTTCCATAGCATATCATGCATGCTAGTTCTGCCCTGCATTACTGATCACTCTTGTTTCTTATCCTTCAATGGCAAATCTCAGGGCAACAGACCAGGGGCTGATCCCATTTACTCCTGTGAGGTTGGTTAGGTGGAAAGTGTGTGGCCTTGATAAGCTGTGTCTGGGCTCTGCCACTTCAGATTGGCAGTGTGGGCTCACAAAGTTGGAAGCTTCTTAATACATACAAGAAATCCTGCCTAGAAAGTAAATACATCGGGGAGAAGGCCAGGGTAGAACCCAGTTCCCTGACATGAGTTAGGTGGAGGGAATTTTTTCCCCTCTTTCTTGTATGAAGGATCATTCAGTCTGACCCAGGTTCACCACTTCTAGGCGAACAAGGCTAGTGACTGAATGGTCTCATCCAGGATACATAGGACGTGTGTATATATGATTGAGACCCACTTCTCAATCCTGGAAAGGGATTGTGGAGATTACTTTGTATGTTTTGGAACTGGAGTGTGTTGTGACATCATTTGCTTCCTGCAGGAGTGGGGAACCTGTGCCCCTCGCAATGTTGTTGGGCTCCAACCCTCTCCAGCCCCAGCTGGCATGGCCAGGGCTCCAAAAGTAATGAGAGTTTTAGTCCAGCAACATCTCCCAGGGTTACAGGTTTCCTCCCCCTTTGTCTCATTCAAACTTTGTTCTGAATTGGAATACCCTATCTATTCTAAGGAAGGAAAGAAAGCCCAGTGTTTTCGCCAAATGCTTGCTACTTGGGACATGTGGATTAAAACTGGAGACACATGCCACTCTTGCACTTAAAAAGGTTTCTTGGTCAGTTCCCAGAAGCATTCTCCATGCCACTGAAGGACAGTCTTGCTTTGCAGTGTGTTTCTTCCCACCTCACCAGTGCTGATGCTTCTGGCATTCCCTGTGCTTGTCAGCTGTGGACATCAGGGAATCTCCAGAATATCCTAACTCCTTATTTCCTTGGGATTGTACATTGTGGGGGTGGGGATCAATGCTGCATAGGAGACCTTCCTCCTCCAATAGGCATAGAGTGGATGATAGTAATGAAATCCGTATTGTGGCTTGATTTTTTGGGGGGTCGAATATTTCACCCATTTTTGCCATCTTGTTGCTGTGGGCCAGATGCAAATGACGACAGCATATCTTTGGCTGACTGATCTGTGATTTCCTTTCAAAGTAAACGCACTGATGCATCTGCGCTTGGCTCCTTTCTGGACACCCCTCCTGCTGTATGTTCTGGAATTGGTGCTTGTAGGACTAAGTTTTGGCAAGCGCTGTCTCTCTTCTCTCTAGGATGCAATTTTTATCAGAGAGAAAATGAGGCAGAACTAGTTCTGGGTTTCTTCATTTTTTCTTTTTGTGGACTGGCAGGGACTGAAATGTAGTCTTCCCATGGTCAAACCGAATATGCCTTTCATTGGCTTTATATAGAAATACCTAACATTTGTCATTAGTGGTGAAAGAGTCAGGGGATGTAAGCAAAGGATGAGGCACAATCCCGAGTTAAACTTGTGCTGAATCATCATTGTGTTTTCAGATATTTGAAGTATTGAACTGGTAGGCTAAATTAGGGAGGTTGGGTACCAAGACTCCTTACTCCTAGGTTCTATAAATGCTGTCATAATTGTTGACAGCTAGGGAATCCTATCTGCCAGGGGAGGCAGTTGTCAGGTGAGGGACTTGTGCTGTATTGTGAGCCATGGTTCTCGTGCTGTAGTGGTCTCTTCTTTTCTACTCCCACCCTGTTCCCAGGTAAACCTTAATGCCATCAAGCGTTGTGTACTGATCAACTACGATGCAGACACCCAGATCCTCGAATTCCGTCACTAGTAAGTATCTTCTGCTTTATGCTGTGAAGGATCAGAACTGGGCCCACAGTAATGTGGATGGATGAATGAGAGAGAGGTATTGCATCTATGGCCCCTTTCACAAGAGATACTTAAATTTGTCTCTATACCAGCAATTAATTGTTAGTGTACCCACCTACATTATGCATTCTTAAACACATTCATGTTCTCATGCTTATTTTTTAAAAAACAACCCATCATTTTCCAGAGCAGGAGTGCACATTCTGGGGGGAAGTACTTCTTTGTGGTTTTATTTTGATGATAAAAGACAAAGTTCAGCGCACCGTCCTGTCTTGTAAGATAGTTTATACCTGAGATGGTACCTGCCCAAGGTCGCCCGCACAACTTTATGGCTGAGTCATGATTTGAACCGTGCTCCAAGTTCTACATCGTCTGCTACACTGGCACGACCAGGTTCTGTCAAGCAGGACTCCCTCCTGCAAACGGGAACAGGAGAGAGCCAGTTCTAGATTCCATTTCATATCTGAACCCTGCTTTTCTGCTAAAACAATACTCAAAGTGCCTTACAACAACAAATAATATTCTAAAATTACGTATTCTGGTCATTTTTATGTTCTTATATAATGATTAAGAGTTTTTTATATTAAGAAGTTTAGAAATAGTTATAAATATATAATATTCAATATAATATTACCAACAATATATTCTAGCTGCTATTCCTCTTTTCCCAGCATGAGTAGAGTCTCTGGGGCTCCAGTCAGACACCCCACTCCCTGAGACCACCCAAAAGTGCTTTCTCCCTGGAGATGAACTTGGATGCACATGATGAGAGTATAGTCTGCTGATGTGTCTCTGATCTTATTTTTCAAGTAAACGCTCTGATGCATCCAGACTAGTTGGAAATAGAAGCTGGGGGGGGGGGGGTTGCAGGACTGTCTAGTGGGCTCACACTACTTTTTTTTCAAGTGTGTGTGTTAAACTGGAAAGCTTGTCCAATAACCTCCTTTTTCTAGTTCTTCATTACACCTGCCTTGTTGGGATCCAGAGCAACTGGGAAAATGATCAGGGTGTGGGTGCTTCATTGGATGAACTGAGAATCCAAGAAGCTGTATGTAGCATCTTCCTTTCCTCTGAATCCACTGAAGTTTTCTAGATTGACTTCCACAAGCTGGAAGCTGAAGGGGCCATGCTTATTGCAAGAGATGTATAACAATAATGTCTGCTGGAACAGAAGGTATAGCCCCTTTCCCAGGTGATAATAGAAGCACATCTCATCTCTTGTGATGATGCTTGTCAGGCCGTTGATCCATCTTAATGGATTTTATTGTATTTTGTATTAATCTGTTGTTCACCGCCCAGAGAGCTATGCTAGTCGGGCGGTATATAAATTTAATAAATAATAATAATGATGATCTTATCCAGTACGGTATTGTCTGTCTAGGCTGAGAGTGGCTCTCCAGGGCCTCAGGTGAAGACAGAGGCGGGTCTTTCTCAGGGCTGCCACCAGGGAACCTTTAACTGGAGATGCCAGTGACTAAATTTAGGACCTGATGCTTGGCAGAGCATCTGTTCTGCCCTTGAGGTTCCCCTTCCTCCACTGTTACATACCAAACACAGTAACAGTGACTTGTTCCGGTCTTGCCTGATGGAATCCCCACATGTCCCTCTCCTGTCTTTTGCGTTTTGCAGCAGCCTGAAAGTGGTGCCTGTCGGGATAAGCAAAGGGCTTAAGAAGATCCTGCAGGAGAGGTTTCCCAACATGAGCCGCCTGGAGGACATCAGTGAACTCTTGGTTAGGTGAGAGAGAGCCTCTGCCTCCCAGTAAAGTTAAAAATTCAGAGTGGCCCTGGAAAGTGTTAAGCATTGTCAGCAGGGTTGTGAGGCAGAGACTTTCTCGCTTCCTTGTGAGTAAGGTGGAATTCTGTGATCACCCTCTGTGATCACGTTGCTCCTCTTCTTCTCAGTTCTTTACAATGGCTTCCTTTGCTTCTCTGGTTCTCTTTAAATCTTTATTGAATTTCAAAACTGCTTTATCCTCATGCCCTCATTGATCTACCCTTCTCTTTATTTGTGCCGATGCTTTCCCCACCACACTCCTTCCTTGGGATGTCTTGCTTTGCTGGGAGCATGAGCTTGAGGATGGGGCCTGTGTCTTTTTTCCTTTGTTTTTAAGTGCAGAGCTAGTCAGTTAGACACACTAGGAATAATGGTTTTCCTTCCCTCCCTGACATACAGAGACATTAACCTTTCTGAGAGCGAAGCCGAGCAAGACGGCAGTCACAACATCATGGAGCTGCCTCAGGCCTACACTGGCCGGGGGAACATGAAAGCCCAACAGAGCGCCGTCCGCCTCACCGAGGTCAGTCGCGGGACCCTGTGCTCACAAAATAGGGGTGGTGTATGCAGCATAGGGTTGGCCCAATAGGAAATCTCAGCTCTTGAAGCTGCTGTGGTCTACAGCATTAAATGTCACTGTCATGCTAGCTTGCCAGCCTTACCCTGGCCTGCAGTTAAAATGGCTAACTCCCAAAGACTTATGGGGAATTCTTCCCTGTGACATCTTCCTTGTTAGCTTGCTAGCAAGCAGTTAAATCTTTGATATTCTTTCATCACTGTGACTTGGTAATTTTTATAACACAGCTGTACCCACTTACAGTGATTTTGCACCTTCTTATCAGTGGAAGGGGCCTAGTTCCGTCAAGGCCGTAAAACTCCTTGCTTTGTTATCGGAAACTAAGAGGAGGCGCCAGGTGCTGTGGGAACATCGTTTTTTCATCCCTTTGATGAAAATGTTAATTGGGTAATTGTCTCTGGCTGGGAGGGAATTTTCCTCCATAAGAGGAGGCTCAGAACTCTGGGTTTGTGTCCCACTTCGGAGCACCACCTTGCCTATGGTGATGTTCTGTTGTGGCTCCATTTACATCTTGACTTGCAACTCCCTGAGGGGAAGAAGGCTATCCATTGAAAGATCCTATGCTCTTTTAAGTATAGCTAAGGCAGACAGCTTTGTTATTTTGATTTGTGCCAAGAAACTTTCCTTTACCTTTGTTACTAAACACCTTACCCGTTTGGGTGTATGGTTTTAGGATTCAATTTGCTGCTACAAATTATTTGTGTGTACCTTTATGCTTTTCTTATTTTTTTAATAAACTTTAATTACTTTAAACCAACGTGTGTTTATTCCAGAGAGAGGGGTCAGTTCCTAAATTCAGTCCTTGCCATTTGACCACAACTACCGTGTAACAGAGAAACGTTTTTACCTAAGACTTCAGAAGAGGCCAGGAGTGTATCTAGACTCTGGTCCTGAGAGGCTCAGGTGTTTAAGTGGGCTCTGGGGTTCCCTTCGCCCCAGAGCAGCTAACCAGTTGAAGGGCGGTGGCAGTACTACCTTGCAGGGTTGGTGTTGACGTGCACAACCTTGGCAAATCAGGATTTGCTGGGATCAATTGCCCAAGGCTGGGGATTGACTCCTAGGACAGTGAGAGCAGACGGGGAAGAGCTCCCCGCTTTCACTACAGTCACCATCATCAGGACTGAGATGGCCACGAGGGCTCCCAGACTCCTGTAGGCTGCCTTTGTTTGTACCTAGGGAAGCTGTGTCTGGAGGTCTCTGTCCTAATGGGGTCTTTGTCTGTTCTCCCCGTCTAGATTGGCCCCCGAATGACCCTGCAACTGATCAAGGTGGAGGAAGGGTTAGGCCAGGGCAATGTGCTCTATCACAGCTTCAGTGAGTATCTTTGTCTACATGTGGAGACCTGCCTCCATAAGCATCTTTGCTAATGAAGGCCAGCTCTGTTCTTAGAAGACAAGTTAGTGATGGGCCAACAGGAAAAGGGGCTGGCCAGCTCCTTGTCTCTTTGGTCAGTATTGCAAACTGCACACTATCCTCCAGCAGTACTCTCCCATCTGGACGAAAAAGCTTCGAGGAAACCAGAGGTCTGACTTGGAGGAGCCTGTTCCACATTTTTTGGACTTCTTTACAGACTTCTGGGATAACTAGCCTTGGATCTTGGTGCCTTTCAAAGGGCTGTATAGCGTGAAAGTGGGAGGAGTTGACGTGAATGGCTAGGTATATATTTCAGGAAAATGAAAATGTAAAGTAAACCTGCAGACTTCCAGCCACGCTTAGCACTGCAGTGAGATGTGATAAATCTGCTTCCCCAGAACTGCATAAATGGGGACCCGGGGACCCAGCAGGTTGCGTTCAGGTTGGTGGTTCACAGGTTTTGTATGCCAGTTGTAAATGGTGGTCTTTGATTGGTGGGTCATGCCAGCAGTGCCACGCTTGCTATCTTAGTTGAAAAGCACTTTGAGATGGAATAAGAGCAGAAGTAACGTGGGTGTGCAATGCAAATCTTAAAAGCGTGCCCCAGCTTGCAGATTAGAGTTAACGCTGGTTCCTGGGTCCAGAAAACTTGCTAATGCAAACAGCAGCTCAGGACTGTTGGTGGCTGATGTGAAGTTCACAGTTGAGAACCCCAGTGAGTTCACAATCACTTGAGATAGTCAAAAGTGGGTTGGGTGGGTCAGGCCTTGTTGAAACACAATAGGACTGCTTATTGTTGCCTCTATAATAAGGATATACTCCTGAACAATTTTGCAACCTTCATCCCTCCTAAATTGTTGCTTTCAGAGAGAGTTGATTTTAGCCACTGTGTACAGATGGACATCCCAGCTTCAATTCCTGGCATCTCTAGGTAGAGCTGGGGAAATACCCTTGTCTGAAACCCTAAAGAGCTGCTGCTAGACCATGTAGGCTAGGTGTGGGGAACCTTTCAGATGTTACTGAACTACTACTCGCATCATTCCTGGCCATTGGCAATGTTTGCTGGGCTGATGGGAGTTGTAGTTCATCTGGAAGGCCAGAGGTTCCTCACACCTGTTGTAGACAGTGCTGATCTGGATGGACCACCCGCCTGACTTCGTATAAGGCAGCTTTCTGTGTTCCTATAAACCTACTTACCTTCTTAGCAATCCCACTTGGATTGCAACCCACCCCCCTTTTTTTAAGGAAACTTCTGCGTCTTGACTGGCTTACTCAAGCGTGTTACTGGTAGGCATGGGCAAATATACCACTGGTTCCCCAGGATTCCATGGAGTCACCAAGGGAGTAGATCGTGTGCTTTTGTTTTATGCTTGCCCTGTGTGGCTTCACATAGACAGCTGCTCTTCTTAATTTCTTGCTCCTGCCCTCAGTTCACAAGACAGAGGAAGAGATCCAGGAGGCCCTGGCCCGGAAAGAGGCCAAGCTACAGCTCAAGGCTGAGCGGCGCCGTAAGCAGGAGGTGGATGTGGAGCGCAAGCAGGAGCAGAAGCAGGCGCACAGGTGAGGGAGAGACAAGTAGGAATCTGTGTTATGCAGAGCATGTTCTCCCCCAGCAATCCATGGTGCTTTGCATCAAGAGGACTGGTATATGCACTTGTGATAGTGTTGTTGGTTTGCGGGCTGTAGGAAGAAGAGCCTGGAGGGGATAAAGAGGAAGAAGCAGCAGGCAGAGGGAAGCGACAGTGATGCAGAGGACCCTGGGATGCAGGAGGACCAGAATATAGATGAGCCATCAGACGATGACATGGAGTATTACCGGCAGGAAGTAGGAGAAGAGCCTGATGAAGGTTGGTGTCTAATCGGTAGTGCTTAAGATACTTCTGCGAGGGATAGCAAATCTGCTGGATGCAGTTGATGAAAACAATTGTGCCCCTGAGCACAGGCTGTGATTTATGCAAAGTAAATGCTCTGATGCATCCGTCCAGGAGGAGAGGCAGAGGCAGGGCATCTGTGCAGCTTTGAGCAGACCATAGATCACAACTGTGTGTGATGGTAATTATCTGCTGAAAGGCAGCAGTCAGGACTCACCTTTTGACATAGGGCCCTGTCCTAACTTTGTGGCCCTGTGTGTCCATGTGCCTCCCCTCTCCAAAGTGACCGGACAGAAAGTAAGGCAGCAGTTCATTAAATTTAGCAAAGAGGAAGGGGAAATTCTGGTGACAGCAGTTTTGCCTAGCCCTGTAGGACAAGCTGCCACTTGCCAAAATTCCCTCTTTGTAATCACCAGTGCTGCATCCCTTGCTGTCCTCTTGCAGCAGCTATTTTTTTTAAGGTTCTGACAACACTTGAAGACCAGTGGCCTAGAGAGCCCTTTGGACCGTTAAGTAGCATAGACTTCTGTCTACTCATTTATTTCCATTTCCCCCCTGTGTTGAGGCTGCAGGTGTCCCTGTCTTTACCTTCTCTCCTTGTGCCCACTCTCTCTCTAGACCTCTTTCCCCAAAGCACTCAGAGGAAACGAAGGCCCAGCCAATCTGCCAATGCAGGGAAAAGGCACAAATACACCCACTCCACAGCTGACCAGAGCCCATTGTCTGCAGGAACCAATGTCAAGGCAAAGGAAAGAAAGACCTCGCGGCCCAGGCAGGGGCGTCAGGAGCCAAGAGACTCTCCTCAGCAGCACAAGGGGGGCCCCCTGAGCCAGCAGCAGAGGGACCCTAGCAACTCCTCAAGGCATCCCAGAGGGCCACACAAGGCCAAGCGGAAGCGACTGCAGGCCTCAGGGCAGCACCGAGCCCAGTGGCAGCCAGGCTCACGGCCTCTGGGCTCCCGATGGCAGGGCAAGTCCAGACTGGGTCGGAAGCAGGCGGCCAAGGGGAAAGGAGGCTTCAGAAAGCTGGGACGTCCAGGGAAGAAAAGGCCAGCCTAGAGCCCTCAGCTACTCTCCCTCGCTTGGCTTTAGATGACTATTTATGAAATACATGTACTGACTCTTGGGACTGGTAGGGCAGAAGGGAAGAGCGGCCAACAGTAGGTAGAGCCAGAGCCAACGATAGGCAGAGCCAGTTCTAGTTTTGTCCCCATCCCCCTCCTCCCTGCTGAGTCCTCGAATGGCAACACTGAGACTAAGGAGGAGGGAGCTAATGGGCAATGCCATCCCCTGGACTGCTTGTAAGTAAGAAGACAGGCAGGTGGGGCCGACCGGGAGGAAGCTCAGATTGATGGGGCAACTGTCCCAGTCGCCCTAATCAGCCAGCCTGCTTTCTTCACACAGCACATAGTTAGGCACTAGGAGCAGATGTAGTATACACGTTTTGAAAGGAGTTATACGTATCCTCCCTGAATCTGTCCATCAGTGACTACTAAGCATGATAACTGTGTACTGCCTCCTTTATTGGAGGCAGTATGCCTTGGAATACTAGCTGCTGGAGAACAACGGTGGGGGAGGGCTATTGCACTCATGCTCTGTCTGGGGGGTCCCCACAGGTGTGTGACTGACAAGTGTGAGAACAGAATGCTGGGCTGGGTAGGCCTTTGGTCTGATCCAGCAGGGCTCGTATGTTCCTAACTAGGCAGCCTATGAAGGTATAATTCCCTGACTGGTTCTGTCCCCTTCATCCTCTCCCATTCTACTCCTCTTTGCTCTTTTCTTTAAAAGAAAGTTTTGTCAAATTTGCTCATTGAAATTACTTTTTAAATATCTTCTGACACTCCTTGAAACGGGATAGGGGACCAGTGACTTCCAAAGGTTGTTGGATTCCAGCTCCCGTCATAATCCCTGGCCATTGTCCACGCTGGCTGTGGCTACTGGGAGTATTTTTTTTTATTTAGTTTAATTTATATACCGCCCTAAGCCCGAAGGCTCTCTGGGCGGTGTACAAAAAGATAAAAACAAGCACAATATATAAATACAATAAATCAAAAACAAACAAACAAACAAACAATAACGAACCAAACAACATCCAAAATACGGAAATGTTGTTTAAAATACACTTTAAAATGCCTGGGAGTATAAAAAGGTTTTCACCTGGCGCCGAAAAGATAGTAGCGTCGGCGCCAGGCGCACCTCATAAGCAAGACTGTTCCACAGTTCAGGGGCCACTACTGAAAAGGCCCTGGTTCTAGTCATCACCCTCTGAGCCTCTCGATGGGATGGTACTCGGAGGAGGGCCTTAGATGTTGAGCGCAGTGTACGGGTAGTTTCATATTGGGAGAGGCGTTCTACCAGGTATTGTGGTCCCATGCCGTGTAGGGCTTTATAGGTCAAAACCAGCACTTTGAATCTAGCCCGGAAACAAATAGGAAGCCAGTGCAGACGGGCCAGAACAGGTGTTATATGAGCGGACCTTCTGGTCCACATCAACAATCTGGCCGCTGCATTCTGGACTAGCTGTAGTTTCCGAACAGTCTTCAAGGGCAGCCCCACGTAGAGCGCGTTGCAGTAGTCCAATCTAGAAGTTACCAGAGCATGAACAACTGAAGCGAGGTCGTCACTGTCCAGATAGGGACGTAGCTGGGCTACCAATCGAAGATGGTAAAAAGCATTCCGTGCCACCTGGGCCTCAAGAGACAGGGAAGGATCGAAAAGAACTCCCAAGCTACGAAGTCCAACAACGTCTAGAGGGCCACCAATTTCCCATCCCTGCCTTAGAAGGTGGGGAGAGTGAAGTACACAAAGGTTATGTGTGCGTTCCCCTTTGAGGATACCAGTTTTCCCCCCAAAAGCTGTTGGTATCTGAGCATGTTGATACCAGGATGAGATTCCAGGAGCAAATCTCAATTGTTTTCAGATCTCAGAAATATTATTTACATCCATGAAAGGAAACAGCTGCTTAGTCATGGTCACTTCACACATTCTCCATAGTTGTGGTCTTTTTTGGAATTCTGAAAGCACTGGCTTTCGAAATCATTGTAAGAACGAGTCTTCTAGCTCTCGTGGGGAACAATGATGTCAGTGGCTCATTTCAGGCATCAAGTCAAACCATGATTAACAAAGCTTGACATAATACTCACTTATTAAAACAGTCTACCAGAGAGGTCTTTAGGCAGATTCCTCTCTTTCAGCTGAGCAAAACAAGGTCAAAAAGCACTTTTTCAGCTACAGCTGTATCTCCCCATTAGCAAGGATTTTTTTTGTTCCTCTTGGTCAAAATCAAATCTTGGAGGAGTGGAATGGTGAGAACCAGAAATTTAGATTTTTATAATATGATAAATGCTGCTCTGAAATGGGCGATAACAAACATCCTTGACTATATTTGCACCACATTTAGAATATTTCAGTCCATATGGAACATCTTCTAATGTCCATCAAAAAGCCATGGAGAACGTTTCCTGGGATTTTAAGGTGGGTGAGAGATCTCTGATAGAACTCTTTAGGACTGAAAGATAAATTTCAAAGTCATGATTGAACTTGCTTATAAGCCACTGAGCAGCTGTCTGTAAATTGGTCAAGAGAAATCTATTATGTTGGAAATAGACACATCTCATCAACCTGTTCCTCAATTCCATCTTTGATGACTGCTGAATTCAAGCTGGAAAAATATGTTTGAAAGGATCCACAAAAGTGTATCCATTGAATTGTCCATTTTGGTCTCATGTCCTATCAGAAAGCATTTTCAAAAAAGTATGAGTGTCCTGTCTTTCATCATATAAGTCTTAAGCTAAGAAGCTGAGCCCTCATCTCAGCTGGTGATAATCCAATTCTGTATATGATAACCCCAGTGTACTCCTGTTACTAGAAATGCGGCAGAATGATTGCATCCTGTGGGTGGATGCTGGAGGAAAATGCGGTGCTGTAGCATCTCTGCAAGGCTAACTAATCTCCAGGAGAAGTTTTTTAAAAGGAAGGAGAGCATATCAGTATGTTTAAACTGTTCTCTGAATCCCGTGTTGTATGCAGTTTAGTAAACATAATTGGCCTGATCCAGCTAACATGAAACATGTCCAAAGTCACAATTATTCCAGTTGAAAAGCACATGCTAAACTCTCTCATTGAAATCAGTGGGGTTAGCAGATACTTAACTCTTGGCTGCATTGCACCCAACCAATTTTGCAGCCTATATAAATCATGTTATTGCATCTTTCCATCATTATTAATAAATATTCTGTTAAGGAGCTCTTTGCAGGACATTGAAGCTGTCCCCAGACTAAATCTATTTTAATAATTCCTGCAATGTCACCAGGCATTATCCCAGTGCCACAAGATAAACTTTTTTTTAAGTGAAAGCTGGATTTTGTACCTTGCACTATATTCCTATGCTGCTTCTGCACCTGGGTGGAATGGCAGCATAAACACAGATCTGCATGAGTTTCACTAAAATTACAGTCCTAGGCAGTGGGACTGCTGGCCAGATAGACATGCATGGGGTGAGTATTTGGTCTCTGATTTAAAGGATCTTAAAACCCTACCCTCCCCGCTCTACTAGAGCAGTCTTCCATTCTGATTGGAAAGGGTGGAGTTTTTTTGCAACTCAGGATGTGGTTGGGGACAAAGCCAACTTTTCTCTTTTGTCTGCTGTAACTTTCGGTGGCAACGTCTGTTTCTTGCTTGTTGGGGAAGCCTGCTGTGGAGTTCCAGGGGTTACGCCCAGGTGAGCTGGGAGTGAGGTTTGTGTGTGGGAGGTTGTCCTGATTCAAAGTGGCCACAGAGTCCCCTTGAAGTGGGATGTATCTTGGAGTTTTATCAGCCAAAGCATGCGTTTGAGTTCTAAACCTCCAAGGATGGTCGTTCAGGCAGAAAACCCAAGAATTGCCTTGCTTGCTCAGACCCAGTCTGTCCATCTAGGCCAGCATACTGTTTTCAGCAGTGGACAGACAGGAAACCCATGTACAGGGCCTGAAAATAGCGGTCCTCCTCTACGCTCTGCCCCCAATACTGAATATGCAGAGTATACGACCTCTGCAAATGGAGGTTTGAGGATGTCGGGAATGATGCAGCTAGATGTTCTTGGTGTGGAGCTTCATTGAGATCAGCTGCTTATATTTGTCATGGTTACTTCGTTGTGTAGCAGTTTTCATTCCATCCCTCAATATTTTGTTCTTTGAGGAGGTTTCAAAGGTGGGTGTGTCATTGCAAAGAAAAAGTGCAGTCTGCCTGTGAGCTCTTCTAGTCTGACAGCTGCTGGCTAAGCACCTTGCTCCTTCATAGACAGCCAGTGGGCCACATCTGGTCCAGCTCTCCCTTGTGGCCACGCATTCCCTTGCCTTTGTTTCTGCTAGTCACAGCGGTCACTGGCACTGAGCGTGCATTTCTGTGTTTTGTCATGAGCCTGCATTCATGTCCAATCATTTTTCTAGTGCAGTTCCCCATGTGGTCTCCTCTGTACTCATGATCTCATTTGATTAGGGAATTTAGCAGCTTCTCTGCCAATAATTTTTAAAAATCCCACCGCACAGCTCTGCAGTGAAAGAAGAGACAGAAGTTGGAGGGGGGAGATGTATGTGGCTATTTTACAGTTACTTCATTTCACACAATACAAGCCTTGAACTTGCTTTCCTCTTGGCTAAATAATGTGCATGTCATAGATTCTTTCTACCCCTTTGGCCTCATTCTGTTTTACTCGCATATCTTTTTTCTTCTGATAAAATTGGTATCTAAAGTGAAAGATGTCTTCCTGTACAAAAAACAGGGAAGCAGGTAAGAGCTACTATGGGATAGCCCTGTGCTTCCCATATCTTGCCTTGTGTAATTGAGAGATTTATCCAGAATTTCTGATTTGATACAAGAATTCCAGGTTCTGAGCCCAGTGCCTCCTCTGCATCTTTCTTTAGCCACTATACTTTCCACCCCTTAACTTCGTTGTTTCCTATCTCCTCTTTATGATCCTATGTAATTCCTACTAACTACTCTGTACCTAATGCTTGTGTCCAGACTAACAACATTCCCCTTACAGAAGGCTGTACATACTCTGACAACTATGTCCTAACCTAACCAGTTGTGATGTTTGTGAATGTTCTGTGCCATCACATCAGCTCAGCCAAAGAATAGCGGCAGAAACTCCACTGCCACAAAAGTAATGCAGTAATTGGGGGGAGGGATCCTTGTGGTTTAAGAACGTACCTATAGCCCACAGATATTTCTATCAAACTTTAAAAAGCAGGGAAATTGGGCAGCTATAGTGAATGCACCAGAGGAGCAGGACGCCTGACCTCCTCTCTGAGATATTGTACTGCCCTACAAATTTGTCAAAATACAAACACAATTTAGGTTGGTCTTTCACACTCCAATCCACTTCCTATGTACCTTGGAAGAATTTGGTAACGTGCCTCTGAGCATGTGGTGAGTGGATTCTCTCTGACTGTTTTGTTTATCACCATGGAAATTTAGAGGGTTGTTAAACAAGCGTTTCTAAGTTCAGGACTAAAGTTTTTAAGGTTTTGTTTTGAAATGTGCTTATGGCAAGCATAAGAATGGCATGGGGGGTATTTTCAATTTAGCATTGCAGAATGCGAAAAATCCACTCTGGCTATAGTATACAGCCACTCTTGTGATATAATTCAGAAGAACAAAACATCTCATGAATGACAGAGGTCTCCACGTGGGTTCTATAGCTTCCCCTACAGCTCGAAGACAGGAACACTGCAGGAAACTTTTTTGCTCCTCCCTCCTTGCTGAGGCTGTTTCCTTTCCTGTCTCAGCTTGGAGCACACCCTTTCTGGCTGTCTCCCTTATACCTTAGCCTTCTCCTCCCTCTGTAGATCTTTCAAACTTTTGACTGCCTACTTTCTAGTCCTTTCAATCACCTATCCTTTTATTATAAAATACTAACCTATTTACTTAGCTTGGTAGTTCTCTTTCTACCACCTTTCTGTGCTTTCACTTTCATTTTTCCTGCTCCGCTCCCTGCAAAACATGGAAAGAGCAGTGTCTCCCTCTTCAAAGAAGAAGAAATACTCCAAAAGAGCAGGGCAGTACTCAGCCTCAGCTGTAGTCAGCTCCCTTGCGCCTAAGATTCCTGCCAATGCTCAGCAGCAGCTGCTTATTGGCGAGGACGATCCCCTTGAAAGGACTTCGTGTCGGATGGACTCTGTGGCTCCCCGCATGCTTTCCAAGACAGCGAGTCACCCCAAATTACCTCCTTAGTAAGAAGGCCTCTTGCGGACCCGTCTTTGGCCACTTGCGATATGGCACCCACCATTTTGTCGGACCACGCAGTGGCCGCCATTTTGGATCGTCATTTGCCCTCCGTTTTTCAGGCCGCTCCTGCACAAAAATCGCAAAAGGCGCTTACTAAAGCGGGTGCTTCACCCGATATGCCCTTACTTCTGCCTGAAATTAGCGCTGTGACCACATCAGTGATTCAGCCTCCGTGATCCCCCCCACGCCAGGCCTAGGGAACTGGAGCATTTGTCATCCGAAGATGAGGAGCAGAGAAGGTATGTTCCTCCTAGTCAGGGCATGCACACTCCCCCCTCCCAACATGCCTCAAATGTAATGCCTCAACAGCAGCAATTGTCTTTATCAGACCTCCTGCTATCCCCTGCCATACTGCAACAACTTATTGTGGCCATGATTGGAGAGCTGGCTAGCAGCAGGTGGTCTAAGCGGCCTTCTCTTTCAATGCGGGAAAATGCTGACGCTCTCTCCCCAGCAAACAAGAGACCCGCTCCTGAGCCTCTTTGCTCTGATAGGGCGCCCTCTCCTTCCCCTTATGATGTGGCCAGAGGCCACAGCACTCAGCAAGACCTCTCCCTAAGACGCAGGCCACTCTGATGAGGACAGAGATCCTAATATGGAAGAAGGGGAATGGAGCAAAGGCTCTGATTTAGATGACATCGGTTCTGCCAGACTGTTCGTGGAGGCTCACTTCACCCCCCTTTTCCGTAAAGTGGTGGCAGCCCTGGATTTAAAGGTCGCGCAGAAACAACAGGAGCCCCTATCTAAGAGCTCCATGGTTCAGCCCGTCCCTAAACCTTCCACTAGGTCCATGCCTTTACCCACGTCTTTCCAAAATATTATGAAGTTAGAGTGGGACTTGCCCCTCCAGTGCAGAAAGGGTATTAACTATGCCAATAAGTTTTATGTTCTAGATGCTGAAGTGATGAACCAACTCCGCATTCCGGCTGTGGATGGGCCTATTTCTGCTCTACTATCCCATGCCCTTTTGCCATGAGATGGGGATGCCCAGTTAAAGGACCCCATAGAACGTAAGTCTGACGCGGCCCTGAAGTGCTCCCACGAAGCTAATGCGCTATCAATTAGAGCATCCACTTCAGCTTCTGTATTTGCGAGAGCAGCACTGTTATGGACTGAAGACCTTCTGGATGACGTGAATAGAGATCCAGCTAGAGTCAGAAAAACCCTTCTCAACGTTTCTAGATCACTGACATTCATAGCGGATGCCACCATGGATTCTTCCCAATTCTCCCACAGGGCAATGGCAGCAGCAGTAGTCGCTAGAAGGTATCTTTGGCTCAACCACTGGGATGTGGATGCAGCTTCCCGGGCTAACTTAGCTTCTGTCCCCTTTTCAAGTGCCAAGCTCTTTGGCGATGAGGCACTGAATGAAGTTCTGGTAGAGACCAGAGATAAGAAGAAAGTGATGCCATCCCAAAAGAGAGATGACAAGCACATATTTAAACACAATTCCACCCCCTCCTACTTTCAGTCCTTTCGGGGATCCAGATTCAACAATAGAGCCCGTGACTTCAAAAGCGGACGCTCCTACTGGACCAGGCAGAGGTTTATGCAGAAGCCTCAAAACTCTTCCGCCAGAACCTCCACTAACCAGACCAGACAGGGACATCAGAACCAAAGTTTCTGACTCACCGCTGCCCCTGCAAGTAGGAGGCTGTCTAGCCCACTTTGCCTCCCGCTGGCAAGACACGACCCAAGACAAGTGGGTACTCTCCATTGTCAAAGACGGATACAGGATAGAACTCACAGAATACCCACCCACCAGATTCCTTCCTTCTCCCGTAGCCAAGTCCATAAAAAAGCACCAAGCAATATCATATGAGATTCTTCACCTGTTGGATATCTCAGCCATAGAAGAAATTCCATCAGAAGAGCTATTCTCAGGGCTTTATTCCATCTTCTTGGTCGGGAAAAAGGACGGATCCTGGCGCAGGGTACTCGACCTCAAATTCCTAAACCAATTTGTGACCCACAGATCCTTCCGGATGGAGACACTAATGTCCATAAGAGAAGCCCTCCTACCACAGGATTTTCTAGCGTCAATAGGCCTAAAGGAGGCCTACCTCCACATCCCTATATTTCTGTCCCACAGGCGACTGCTCTGCTTCTGCTACAACGGTCACAATTTTCAGTACAAGGCCCTACCATTCGGCCTGGCGTCAGCCCCATGCCTATTTACCAAAGCCATGGTGACGCTAGTTGCGGGACTTTGCATGCAAGGACTTCACATCTACCCTTATTTAGACGACCTCCTGATCTGGTCCAACTCCTTTCGTCAAGCTCAACAGGACGTCTGCTTTGCACTGAAATTCCTCCACGAGCATGGCTTCCTCATAAATTATCAGAAGAGCCACCTAACACCTTCTCAGCAACTGCTTCAACTCGGGGCAATTATAGACACGGCTCAGCAATTCATTTCCCTGTCGCCACAGAGGGTTTAGAACATTTAGAACATTTAGAACATTTAGAACATTTAGAACATTAGAACACTAGCAACAACCCTCTCACAGATTCGATCTCCAGACGTGATGTTGCTTGCCAAACTACTAGCCATGATGGCGTCAGCGACAGGGATTACTCCTTGGGTGCGCCTGCACTCCCGCCCACTCCCAACCTTCCTACTTCAGTTTCAATCAGACATTGCATTACGCACCCATCGTCACATTTCCCTTCCAGCTCCGATCAAACGCTCCCTCACCTGGTGGACGGCTATTCGAAATCTATCCAGAGGTGTTCCACTGCAAGACCCTCCCAGGACAGTCATCACCACCGACACCACTGCCAGGGACAACACGTTCAAGATAGTTGGTCGACAACAGAGGCAACCAGGAACATCAATTTATTATTTTTTATTTATTTATTCAATTTATTAGTCGCCCATCTGGCTGGAATACTCAGCCACTCTGAGCGACGTACAAGGCAAAAACATATCAACTGGTTGGAATTGAGGGCAGCACATCTGGCCCTCCGATACTTTGCGCCAATCCTTCCCTTTCCAGACGTCCTCATACATACCGACAACACAGCGACACGGGCTTACCTGATCAAACAGGGAGGTACCCGCTCCAGAGCTCTGAATCTCGAGGCCACCTCAATGCTTCTATGGGCAGAAAAACACTTCTCATTGGTCTCAGCAGAATACATCCAAGGCCGTCTCAACATAGTGGCAGATTGGTTGAGCAGACAACAGCTCTTCCCAGGCGAGTGGGCTCTGAATGCGGAGGTATTTCTGTCTCTCCAAACGAAGTTCAGAAACTTCCAAGTAGACCTATTTGCGTCAGAAGACAATCACCAGACGGAGAGGTTCTTCTCTCGATTCAGCAGTCGAACAGCAGAAGGACTGGACGCCTTAGCACTAACCTGGCCAGAAGGCCTACTCTATGCATTTCAACCGACCCCATTACTGTCCAGAGTACTGAAGAAAATCAGGTCAAAAATGGCTCATGTAGTCCTAGTGGCACCATATTGGCCCAGACATCCGTGGTTCTCGGACATAGTGCGCCTGGCACAAGACCTGCTGTTTCACCTACCAGTACGCCACAGTCTGCTTCATCAGGGTCCTCTCCTGCACCCAAACCCACAATGGCTCAGATTAGCCGCATGGAGATTGAGCACAACCGGCTGCTAGCATCAGGATTCTCTCCTGAGGTAGTGTCTACCATCCTGTCTGCAAGGCGCTCTTCTACCATTAAAAGCTACCAATCTATGTGGAAAGCCTTTTCCTCATGGTGCGCCAAACAAAATATCCACCCAGAGACAGCTGTGGTAGCTCAAGTTCTACAATTTCTACAAGATGGTCTCCAGGCTGGCATGCGGCCAGATACTCTAAAACGACAAACATCGGCTCTCTCATCTATCCTGCTTCCCGACAACAATACCTCACTAGCAGCACATCCTTTTCTCAAACGGTTCCTTCGAGGGGCTGTTGCGCTAAGTCCTCCAGTACAGCATAGATTTCCATCTGGGAGTCTGCACACCGTCTTCACAACTCTTCAGAAGCCTCCTTTTGAGCCGCTATCTTCAGTCCCTCTCAGGATCTTGTCATTCAAACTGATATTCCTGATTGCTATCACATCAGCTCGCAGAGTGTCTGACAGTCCCTCTCAATGCAAAAACATCTGTGCATATTTCACAAAGATAAAGTGGTGCTGAGAGTTGATCCAGCCTTCGTTCCCAAGGTGAACTCTCCATTCCATAGGCAGCAAGAAGTAATACTACCTTCATTTTGCCCTAATCCCTCTCATCCCAAGGAAAATGCGTGACATTCCCTTGACGTCAGACATGCTCTGGAAGTCTACCTCTCTAGAACTGAGACACTACGTAAATCTGATTCCTTGTTTGTCTCTTTCCATCCACCTACCTTAGGGAACAAGGTATCAAAGAACACTCTAGCTAGGTGGATCAAGGCCTGTATTTCTCTAGCATACGAGGCTTCACACCGGCCCTCTCCACTACATCTTACTGCTCAGTCCACTAGGTCAGCAGCTACTACGACAGCTTTTTCCACCAATGCCTCCATAGATGAGATCTGCAGGGCAGCTACATGGTCCTCCCCTTCTACCTTTACACGGCATTATAAAATTGACCTCTGTGCATCAGCGGAGGCTTCCTTTGGTTGCAGAGTTCTCCAACAGGTTTTGCCTCCAGCTGACCCACCCTAGGTTGTAGCTTTAGTACGTCCCACGTGGAGACCTCTGTCATTCATGAGAGAAGGTACAGTTTGTACTTACCGTAAACGCTAGTTCTTCATGAATGAGAAGAGGTCTCCACGGCCCTCCCTAAGATGAGTGGCTATATGGGATTATAGTTACAGTGCCACACCTGAGCACATTTCTGACTTCCTTCGTTACTGTTACATGTTTGCATGTTCTTAACACCTGTTGTGTTTTTTCCCTATATTGTTCTCAAAATAATGAGCTGAGGCTGTTGGCAGAGCTTTGCAAGAACGAAAACTGAGCCTCAGCAAGGAGGGAGGAGCAAAAAACATTTCCTGTGGTGTTCCTATCTTCGAGCTGTAGGGGGAGCTATAGAACCCACGTGGAGACCTCTTGTCATTCATGAAGAACTAGCGTTTACGGTAAGTACAAACTACCATCTAAAGGCTCACACACAAGCCTCTTTGGGGGGTAGATACCATTTGAATATACTTAAGTGAGAATTCTTCATATATTAGAAGTCAGTTTTGGCATTTGCAGCAAAAACTTGCATCTCAGATCTTATGTCAGAAATATCCTTAGATGACATTTAGGGGAAATTGAATATTGACATCACAATATTACAACATTGTACCTAGCCTTGTTTATTCAGCAAGTCTAAACACAAGCCTGGTCTGATGCTAGTAAGAGTTTTCTCCAGTATGGATTTGTGAATGCATGCTTTTAGAAAAGGGAGTATATAAGGGGTAAGACGGTCTTTCAGGTATCCTGGTCCCGAGCTGTATAGGGCTTTGTACACCAAAACTAGAACCTTGAACTTGGCCTGATAGCAAATGGGCAGCCAGTGCAATTCTTTCAGCAGCGGAGTGACATGTTGGTGATACCCTGCCCAAGTGAGTAGTCTCGGTGCCACATTTTGCACCAGCTGCAGCTTCCAGACCAACCTCAACAGCAGCCCCACATAGAACGCATTACAGTAATCCAGCCTGGAGGTTACCAGTGCATGGATAACAGTGGTCAGGCTATCTGGGTCCAGAAATGGCTGCAGCTGTCTCAACAGCCAAAGCTGGTAAAAGGCACTCCTAGCTACTGAGGTCACCTGGGCCTCTAGCGACAAAAATGGATCCAGCAGCACCCCCAGGCTACGGACCTGCTCTTTCAGAGGGAGTACGACCCCGTCCAAAGCAGGCAACTCACCAACTATCCGAACTCTGGAACCACCAACCCACAGTGCCTCCATCTTGCTAGGATTCAGACCCAGTTTATTGGCCCTCATCCAGCCTACCACCAAGTCCAGGCAGCGGTCAAAGGGTTGCATGCCTTCTCCCAATTCAGATGTTACGGAGAAATAGAGCTGGGTATCGTCAGCATACTGCTGACACCTTGCCCCAAAGCTCCTGATGACCGCTCCCAAGGGTTTCATATAGATGTTAAACAGCATGGGGAACAAGATGGTACCCTGCAGCACCCCACAGCACAACTGCCAGGGGGCCGAAAGACAGTCACCCAATGTTATTCTCTGAGAGCGACCCTGGAGATAGGATCAGAACCACTATAAAACTGCCTCCAATACCCATCTCACCAAATTGGCTCAGAAGGATACCATGGTCAGTGGTATCAAAAGCCGCTGAGAGATCAAGTAAGAATAACAGGGTCACACTCCCCATCCTCCCAATAAAGGTCATCCATCAGGGCAACCAAGGCCGATTCAGTTTGAAGCACATGAATCCCACCACAGAATCCTGGGAACTGTAGTTTGTTAAGGGTGGTGGGAACTATAACTGTGAGGGGGAAACTACACTTCCCAGGATTCTTTGGGGGAAGTCATGTGCTTTAAATGTGAGCTGGATGTGCTTTAAATCTATTGTGTGGATCTGCATTGCTTCATAAACTTTGCCTGCATACAAATCATTTTAATTAATTTTTTTAATGGAAGTAAGCTACGAAGTTTACTGGGTGATCATGGGCTATGCAACCTCTCTCAGGCTAATCTGCTCCTCAGGGTGAATCAACAAAGGGGGACCATGACCACCCCAAGGAAGAATGGCACACTTAAAATGTAGAGGGAATAATAATTTGTAAATAATAATTTACAACCATAGTGTGAAATTAGATACATATCAAGACATAGTATGAAGAAATATTTATATAAGCGTGAATGTTAAAGATGTTTATTATTTACACAACCTGTAAAGATATTTATAGTGCAATCCTATGCATGTTTACTCAGAAGCAAGTCCCAATGTATTCAATGGGGCTTACTCACACAGGGAAGCATGCACAGGACTGCAATTCAGTGATAAGGAATTTAACTCGCCCAATCCAAAATTCAGAATCATGCCACTTTAAGCTGTTTTGCAACTGTTTTATTTATAGTTATTGGATTTTAAATGACATTATTTCTTCTTGTGAGCTGCCTTGGTTTCTAACCCTACCTTACAGGTTTGTTGGAAATATTCCATATACACACACACACTGGAGATGTAAAAATACATACACCCCATATAATAGTTTGTTGTCAAAACCAGTTGGCCATTGCAGAACGTTTTTTAAAAAAATTAAGTATTAGTTTCCTGCCAAATAAAAGCAGTGACATCTAAGTACGCCCTGCCTAACTGCTTTGGGGAAAAAAGGATCGGAGGGGGAGAGAAAGGTTTACAACGCAATCCTTTTCTATGTTCACTCAAAAGTCCCACTGATTTTCAGCACAATCCTAACCATGGTTATTCAAAAGGAAGTCCTACTGAATTCAGTGGGGTTAACTCACAGGTATGTGGAATTAGCATTGCAGCTTTACTCCCAGAAAAGCTTCATATTGGGAAGGTTTTCAAAACAGGTTATGAATAAGACAAATAAACTCCGCTCTTCAACAGTCCAGTAAAATTTAAACTTGTTTGACTCCTTCATGAGAAAAGTATAACACTGCAGCATGTACACTTTTTAAAACTTCTGTTCAAAAATTATTTGAAAGATAAAATGTATAATATGCCATGTTTTGCAAGTAATTAAAAAAAACCTGCATGTACACTTTTATGCCTATCAATATCCTGTTGTGATCTCCTGTTGTTGTGCAATCCTATGCATGTTTACTCAGAAGCAAGTCCCAATCCATTACAGAGAAAGTATTCTTTATGATGCTGAAAGCTATATATTTACTGAATTCCTGATGTGAGACAAGCAGAAAAAGGAAACTAGTTTTAGCTATTGCCTGGGGATCAACAAATCTTGTCAATCGTATGTATGTACTGCCTTCAAGTCAGGTGACCCTATGAATAGGGTTTTCAGGAGGCTGAGAGGCAATGACTGGCCCAAGGTCACCCAGTGAGTTTCATGGCTGTGTGGGGATTCGAACCCTAGAGTTGAGGGGGTTGTGGTTGACATTTTTATTTATTTATTTATTTATTAAACTTATATACCGCCCCATAGCCGAAGCTCTCTGGGCGGTGCACAAGACTAACATCAAAATACAATAAACACATATTAACAATTTACACACATTAAAAAGATTTAAAATTTTAAAAGATAAAACAATTCCAACACATACTAAAACATATTAAAATGCCTGGGCGAAGAGGAAAGGTTTAACCTGGCGCCGGAAGGATAGAAGTGTTGGCGCCAGGCGTATCTCCTCAGGGAAGTTGTTCCATAAGTCAGGGGCCACCACTGAAAAAGCCCTTTTTCTTGTTGCCACCCTCCGAGCTTCCCTATGAGTAGGCACTCGGAGGAGGGTCTTTGATGTTGAGCGTAGTGTACGGGTAGGTTCATATAGGGGGAGGCGTTCCATCAGGTATTGTGGTCCTGTGCCGTGTAAGGCTTTGTAGGTTAGAACCAGCACTTTGAACCGGGCCCGGAAACATATAGGCAGCCAATGCAAGCGGACCAGAATCGGTGTTATATGTTCGGACCGTCTGGTCCCCATTAACAGTCTGGCCGCTGCATTCTGCACAAGCTGCAGTTTCCAAACCGTCTTCAAAGGCAGCCCCACGTAGAGCGCATTGCAGTAATCTAGTTTAAAGGTTACCAGGGCATGAACTACTGAAGCGAGGTTCTCTCTGTCCAGATAGGGGCGTAGCTGGGCCACCAGTCGAAGTTGGTAAAAAGCATTCCGTGCCACCGAGGCTACCTGAGCCTCAAGTGATAGGGATGGTTCTAAAAGGACTCCCAAGCTATGAACCTGCTCTTTCAGGGGGAGTGCAACCCCATCCAGAACAGGTCGAACATCCGCCATCTGGTCAGGAGAACCACCCACCAGCAGCATCTCAGTTTATATCTTTTGAACCAGACCACCTAGAAACTTACTTTTTTAAAATGAAAGCTAAGAGTCCGTAGGGTGAGGTGACTCACCTGGAAACCCAGAGAGGACCCCCAAAAACTGGCATCTCCACCCAAAAACCGGAGACCTGTCAACCCTAGCCTAAACAATGTGCTTATTGAGAAGGTTAATCATCATGGAAGAGATTTGAAAGTCATCCTGAAGCTTTATGCTTTCTTAGAACTGGACAAACTCTCTGGATAAATAACTTTTCTTTAAAAAATTTCCCTAGTCTTCCACGCCATAGCCGTGCTAGATCAGACTAAGGCCCTGTGTTCACTGTCTAGATGGGAAGAATTGTATATAATGTGCTCTGAATAATCTGGAGAACCAGCAATATCACTAAACATGTACTGAACATATCTCTGGACCTTTTACATTTAAAGCATAAGATTGGTCTTTCAGCTGTTACATTCCCCCATCAAGCCCCACATAACTGAAGATCTTGAAAAGAACACCACTAGATTGTTTCCAAGACACAGAGTGATTAAGGATCTAGAGCAGCCTTTCCCAACCAGTGTGCCTCCAGATGTTGTTGGACCACAACTCCCATCAGCCTCAGCCAGCATTGCCAATGGTCAGGAAAGATGGGAATTGTGGTCCAACAACATCTGGAGGCACACTGGTTGGGAAAGGCTGGTCTAGACGTTTGCGAGACTGTAGTTATCAAGATCCCACCAATGGATAGCAGAAAACTGTGTGGATGAAGTGCCACATCTAAAGGAAAGTAAAAAAAAAAATTGCATGCATAAGATAACTACAGCTATGAAAACAACAGTATAGAATAAAATGGGATAAAATATGTATTCTTTAAAATTGGCACAACTTTCTAGGGAGTTTTAATTTTTGTTCCACTAATGTACTGTCAGCTGAGCCACATTTGGATACAACGTCACACATTTAAAAGTCAATTCTGTCATATTCTAGTGTGACCTAGAAACTGAATCAGGGTCAGGGCTTTAAGGATAGTAGAGGTGTGTGTCTGTCTGTATTCTATCACATGACCCCCACCTACAGTTTGAAAAGGTACAAGTGATTTACCACTACAGTTGGAACTTGGCTTTGGCCTAAACTACACAGTGTGTGTAGTTCCTCTATTATTTTTCCCATGGGGAGAAAAGAAGTAAAAGGTGGGTATCTGATTATTAGCAGACAAATGGCAGATATAACATCTAGTCTGGCCCTTCTTCACGACATACTTAAGTTGCACTGACTTCCTTGTAACACTTTCTGGGTTGTGCCCATGGTCTTTTAACTTATAAAAACAACTTGCTGTGAACTAAGATCGTGCCATCTCTTGCAATCATTGGGGAATGTTGCACATTGCATCCCCCACATCTGAGCAATGGGTTGTATTCAGTATAGCAAAACGGAAATTGTTCCATCAAGAAAGCAGAAATGCTTGTGCTGATGGAGCAATCTCCTCTCTCCGTTCTCTACGTGTTGTTGTGGGGGTTCTTTCATTCCTCTGGAGCAGATTTGGGAGGTGTAAGGTAGGGAAGTCCTGTTGTGCTAGCAGAATCTGTGTGCTGGCTTCTGCTGAACAAAACTATTTAGTTGAATATGGCCCAATGAACTTAGAAAGACATTACCTGTTAAAAATTTAAATTCACTTAAATCAAGAGGAATACAGTTATTATTCTTCAGCTGTAAGCTACCAGCTGAGCTGGAGGTGGCTTTCCATAGTATAGATCCTGTCCACACTAGTGGGCATGACATTACCAGCCTGCAGAGCCACTGTCATGCCACAGAGTGAAGCCTTTGGGGACCTAACATAGGCTTCAGCCTGCTCAGAATCTTAAAACTCAGTGTTTGTTTGAGAGAGAATTCTGCTTACCAAAATAGGGTACTAGAGGGGTGGGATCACTACCCTAGGTTGGAAGCAGACAATTTTTTAAAGAGCTGCTGATAAAATGATGGAGGAGGGTCTTCTCATAATGTACCCACACATTTATTTTGTCTCTGGTCCTCTCCTGCATAACCTGCAAAATCTTTTTTTGCAAGAGTGAGAGAATCTTATTTGAAAGCAATTCATGAAATTACGCCTTATGTGAGTATTTTCTACCTAAGTTACCACTGCCCCCCAGTAGTCATGTTACATAATAACCTGTGATAAAGTTCTTGGATGGTTTTAATTTCCTTCTTTCTGCTTCCTCAGGATGGCTCAAGGATACAGGAACATAATCTGCCGATATGAATTGGACCCCTTTCAGGAACAATTATGGGTCCTCTTGCCTTTGCAGTTCATTTTAGCCATTGTTGGGAATGGCTTTGCCATCTACCGCTTCGTGGCCTGTGAACGCACGTGGCACACAGGCATTGTTTACTCCTTCAACCTGGCTGTCAGTGACTTGCTCTACGCATTCTCCCTATTGCCTCTGGCCGCCTATCATCGTCCACCTAAGGACTGGAGGTACGGCTCCTTTCTCTGCACTTTGGACCGCTTCTTATTTTTCTGCAACCTTTATGGCAGTACCTTTTTTGTTGCCTGTATCAGCCTCAACCGCTATGTTGCCATTGCCCACCCCTTCTTTGCACATGGTCGCATAGAGCCTCGCCATGCCAAGTTTCTTAGTGGAGCAGTGTGGCTGCTGGCGATGGCCATCTCAACTCCTGTCCTCAGTTTTTCCACCCTGGAGCATGTATCTAAAAACAACAGTAACATCACATATTGTCTGGGAAGTGCCCATGATAAGGAGCTGGACAAGTATTGGCCCTATAGTTTGTTCCTGTTGGCTTTTGGGTGTGGGCTGCCATTCATCCTTACGACATTTTCCTGCATGTCCATCGTTTGCATAGTCATCCGCAATCGCAACATCACAGCAGAAGAAAAATGCAAAGTAAAGGCACTGGTTTTTGTGGTAGTGATCCTTTACGCCCTTTTCTACCTGCCTTTCCATGTCTTACGCAACCTGAACCTTCACCACCGCATGAACAACAGAAAGGATTGTGAAGTGCTTATTTACAGATTCTATCAGGTAGCCAAAATCTTGGTCCACTTTCACATTTGCATCCACCCATTGGTCTATGCTGCCCAAGGCAACAGCATGCAGGAATATTGCTGCAGAGGTTTTCAACAACAGAATGATGTAGGAGAGGAGAAGAACACAGAACTGAGATTGTGGGACCATAACCCTTCTCGAGGCCTTCAGGACTAGTGCTGATTATTTTTTTTGCTGCCGGTAGGCCTTACACTTTGCTGACAATCCTTCTGCCATGATGAGCAAAGGCTTTATAGTGATGAGTGTGTGTGTTGTGGGGGGATGATCTGAGGAAAGCCTCTGCTCCTTCCTACATTCTTCTCTAGATTATTGAGACAAAGCTCAGTTCTGTTCTTCAAAACAAGGGGGGATCGTTTCTTGCTCTGATGGTCACATTATCTTTTGGACCAGACATTGGGCCACACAGCAGCCAGCAGGTCACTGTCTCCTGGTGGTCTGGAAGAGGACACAGTATTTGAGGTGATGCACAAGCTTTAAACCTAACTTCTTGATCCTGTTATGTCTGAATCCCTGAACTGAATGGGGAGCTAAAAACCAGCTTCAGCCTCTTCAGTGTTCTAACAAGGAGCTACTTACAGGTGTAACAGCACCCAAATTCTTTTTTTAAAAAGCAGATTTGGGAGAGGAGAAACTTGGAACAGGGAAGTGGCAGAGGGAGTTGTTCCTGGACTCTTTCCCGCCTTAGTGCTTCTCTACTCCAAAACTGGCCCCATAGTTCCTCCCCCCAGGCTCCAAACTCAAGTCTGCTCTCCTTAACATAGATCCTGGGTCCCACTGGGGATGGAGACTTCCTGGGTTCCAAATTTCCCGTGCGGGGAAAGAGGCAGGGACATAGCTGTTTGCATCCCTGGTGTGCATCTCTGGTGACTCTTTTTATCAGTTGATTTTTCTGATGGAATTCTTGCATGATCACAACTTTTGGAGTCAACCAGCTGCAGTGGTTTGTGGTGGCTGTAGGGAGCTGTCGACTCTTGACCAGCTCTGCAGGGCTCCTGGGGTTCTGAAAGATGGTATATGAGGAGGTAGGGTGGGTTGCAGCCACTCATGTCTAGCCAAAAATGAGGAAAGGCATGACGAAAGACAAATGTGAGTACAGGTTTGCATGAAATTTGAGCATGCAATGTACAGATGCAACTTTAGAAATTAATTACTCATTTCAATAGAAATTCAATATGTCTCAGGTAGTGGGGAAGTTTGTGACCAAGTGACCTGAGTGCCTGCTCAGTCTGCCGTCTAGAGGCTCTCTGTTGATAGGCCACTTCGGGCCCCTGTTCTCCCTTCCTGTGGTTCCTTATCTTTTAAACTAGACATGGACCAGGCTGTACTTCAAACAGAGAATGCCTTTAGTAGAGGACTCTCCTCTGACAGCTCTTACAGTAATAGTAATTCAACTAAAAACAAATGTTGCATAAAGCATTGCAAAATGTAATGTCAACAAAATATCAGCAATCAATAAAATGAAATCAGTCCCATCAATTGCAACAAATTAATCATTACGAACAACTGGGACAACATCTGTAACAAATACAATACACCAAATGCTCACAGCTCTCCTTCCCTGTCCTGCAGGAGATGCTCACTCAGACCACTCCTATCCTGATAACATGATGACCTGAGGACACCATGATCACGGACAATTGCCTAGATGATGCTCTCCTGATACTTTGGACTCCAGCTCCCATTAGCCTCAGCCAGGATGGACAATTGTCAGGGATAATGGGAGCTGGAGTCCTGCAACATATGGAGGGCACCAGTTTGGGGAAGGCTAGGCATTTATTAAAAAAATTAAATCCAACCCACCCCCACTCCTGTGCCTATCCTTACCAGCTCCTGCATCTCTTTGCTGTGCCCTGTGCTCTCTCGCTCTCTCTGTTTCCTCAGTGCTGAGAGGAAACAAGGGTCCAGCCAATCTGCCAACACCAGGAAAAAGTGCAAATATACCCATTCTGCAGCTAACCAAGCCAAGGCAAAGACCTTACGGCCCAGACAGGGGCGGCAGGAGCCAAGAGACTCTCTTCGGCAGCACAAGGGGGGGCCCCTAAGCCAGCAGCAGAGGGACCCTAGTAACTCCTCAAGGCAGCCCAGAGGGCCACACAAGGCCAAGCGGAAGCGACTGCAGGCCTCAGGGCAGCACCGAGCCCAGTGGCAGCCAGGCTCACGGCCTCTGGGCTCCCGATGGCAGGGCAAGTCCAGACTGGGTCGGAAGGAGGCGGCCAAGGGGAAAGGAGGCTTCAGAAAGCTGGGACGTCCAGGGAAGAAAAGGCCAGCCTACAGCTCTCAGCCACTCTCCCTCGCTTGGTTTTGTATGGCTGTTTATGAAATACATCTGCTCTCTGAGCTGCCTGCCTTTGTGTGTCTCTCTCTATAGGGTCTGGAAATGTCGTGCTGTGGAATGCCCAGGTTTGCCAGTAGATGATCCAAGGTTTGGTTCGGTTGACCAGAGAACAAACAGGCTCAGACAGTAGAAAGTTTAAGAGTCTTTACTGACACAAGACTATGCGCTACACGTAAATCCAGCTCTCTCTGACTTCTCCTACAACCCCCACACTTTGCTTTCGGTTCCACCAGCATTATATACACAAACAGTGCCCTTGCAAGAAACATCTGCTCTGTCGGCCTTGGCACCTCTCTGTTGCTGGTTTAACCCCATAACTGCTGATTCTTCACAGTCTTTATGGAACACACACATCTCTGCATTCATGAGTGGTCAACAGGAAATGGTGGCTGATACATGCTGGTTTGCTGGGGAAGAACGTGAGAAAACCAGCTACAGATAGGAAAACCTAGGCAGCTTATGAGGGTATTCATTAATAGGCAAAAACCCTTGTGGTTTAAGAATGTACCTATAGCCCACAGATATTTCTAGCAAACTTTAAAAAGCAGGGGAATTCAGCAGCTCTAGTGAATGCACCAGGGGAGCAGGAGACCTGACCTCCTCTCTGAGATATTGTACTGCCCTACAAATTTGTCAAAATGCAAACACAATTTGGGTTGGTCTTTCACAATCCAATCCACTTCCTGTGTAGCTTGGAAGAATTTGGTAACATGTGCTTCTGAGCATATAGTGAATGATTCCCTGACCAAAAATTTCAGCCTACCACACATCTTTAAACACAAAGTAATTGTTTGTCACGTACACTTTTGGTCAATGTGAAGTACTGAAACTGTTCAGTGATTTTTCTGATTGTTCTTAGGTGTGCAATGCTTGTGTTCTGTTTAGAGCAGGGGTGGGCTGAGAACCTGTGGCCCTTCAGAGGTTGTTGGACTCCATCTCCCATCAGTCCTAGCCAGCATGGCCAATGGTCATGGTAGTCCCACAATATGTGGAGGGCCACAGGTTCCCTATCCATGCTTTAGCGCAGCCTTTCCCAACCAGTGTGCCTCCCGATGTTGTTGGACCACAACTCCCATCTTCCTGACCATTGGCAGTGCTGGCTGAGGCTGATGGGAGTTGTGGTCCAACAACATCGGGAGGCACACTGGTTGGGAAAGGCTGCTTTAGCTGCTGTTCTTGCCAGAAGATTCAAGAGGTCAGCCCAGGAAACTGAAATTTCAAAGGGAGGGGCAGGGGAGAGAAGAAACATAGGGCTCCTCTGTTCATTCAGCATTCATACTGATTTGCTTGCCCAAGCTTATGTGATGGTTAGACTATGTCCAGTCTTTACTGAATATTCATTCTGATTTGTTTACTGGAGCGCTCACACACACTATACATGTAAAGCACATGGCTTCCCCCCCCAAAAAATCCTAAGAGCTATCGTTTACCCCTCACAGATATATAATTCCCAGCACCCTTAATAAACTACAGTTCCCAGGATCATTTGGGGGAAGTTTCATATGTGGGTTAAGTATATGGCTAATTGTTCTACCATACTACCCAATCCAGTGAGTTGGCTGGGTCCCTAAGCATTTACTGTATGTAAGGGCTGTTTTAGTGGAGGCAACCAGGAAAGAAGAAGTTCAGTTAGTGACTGTGTTGAAGACCATGTGAGCGGCTAAGTTAGCTAGTCAGCTGGCCTCCCCTCCTTCTCATTGTGCAGGCTATCGCCTGGGCTATCACAATTAAAATCTTATGGTGGAGGACAGGGTTGTTGATAGCTAGGTAAAAGAGCTAGGGCACAAATATATAGGACAGAATATGCATATGCTGATCTCTCTCTTTCTGTGTCTATAGATATGCAAATGTAGAAATAATAACTATATTTTAAGTAGAAATATAGGACCCCCAAAACCAAAAGAACTTACACAGGACAGACATAAATATTTTCCATTTTGCTGCAGTGTATCTTACAAATTTATGCACATTCCCTTCTCCCTTTTTGTAGCCTGATCCCATCCATGATGTTTACTCAGAAGTGAGCACCACTGATTTCTGTTGAGAGTTGCCAGAGAGGGTTAGCCATGAATCTGTTGCAGTGAAAATAATCAAGAGTTTGTGGCATCTTAAAGACTGCAGTTTATTATAGCATAGTCCAGTCAATGTGTTGCCCTCCAGGTATTGGTGGACTACAGTTCCATACGCTTTAACAGGGTAGAGTCTACATCATTGGATGCATGAAGTGTAACCCTCAGCAGGAATGTAGACATACATATGAGTGTAAAATCCTTTGAGGGCCTTGGGGAAACTCACCAAACTAAACCTGCTGTAGCCTGGAACTGGGTGTATGCAGTGCAGCTGACTGCTGAATGGGACAGCTGCTGTGGGCAGCCTCAGGAAAGTCCGTCCAATGGTGCCTGTCCATAGAAAGCAAGCCTAGATGGGCAACTGGGTTGATGTCAGCAGGCCCCAGGCACCCTCTTTGTTGTGACATTTTTTGGGGGGGTGAGCTGTGTTTGGGCCCTGGGTGAGAGCCAGAGTGGATGCATGGTGTTCTGGGTGAGGACAAGGAGAGTGAGGGGAGGGGAGATGTGTCGGAAAGAGAAGGTATGACTATTGCTTTATATTTATTAGTAATTTGTATTAATGTGACGTGTATACTTAACATTGTGCATTTTTGTAACATTTGTTTAAGTTGTCTGTTTCAGTTCTCTGTTTCAGTTCTCTGTCAACTGCTTAGAGATATTTTTCTATATTAAGCGATATAGAAATGTCTAACATGAATAATAAATAAAAGATAAACCTGTTAGATTTTATTTATTTATTTATTATTTCATTTGTATCCCGCCCTTCCTCCCAGCAGGAAGAAGTTAAATGGCAATGAAATGCAAGAAGTACAGTCTGTGACAATTCAATTAGAGAGCTTAAATGAATGCAAAGTAAGCATAGTGATTCTATGCTTCACAGTGTTACCGAGAAGCTTGGTTCAACTTGAACCCTGCATGTGCACTAAGACCTTGTGTATATTTGGAGCTTTGCTGTGAGCAAAGTGTGATGCTCTTTCAAAGGAAGTTCAAGCTAAGTGTCAATTTGTGGTTCCCACTGGCCATTCCTCTCCATAGTAGCTGCTTTGTAGAGCCATTTCCCCACAATGACCAATATGTATAGTGGATTCTGTAGGTACATGCCTAATTAGTCCCCAGAACCCATACTATGGCTAATGCAGGTTGACATGTTTGATTTACATTAATTCTGTACCATAAATAATGGGTATCCTCCAGAAAGCACCATTCCCTGGAGATTAGATTTAGCACTCCCATTTTAGTTAATGACTTCTACTAGCAAACTAATGGAATTACATTTGCATTTCCTGGGAAATGCCTCCACTTTCCCCAGGAGAGACGTCCGAGTCACCTGGCCATGGCTTCCAATTGGCCAGAGACTCTTGTGATCAGGGCTGTGGAGTCGGAGTCGTGGAGTCGGTAGCAAGTTTGGGTGGAGTCGGAGGTACCGACTCCGACTCCTTAATAAATGGTAAATGTATATTAACTAGTAATAACAAATTTACTGTAGTAAAATGGTAGCACAAGGCATTTCATCACCACCATGTGAATCCAGAGATTGGAAAAGTTACTTTTTTGAACTACAGCTCCCACGAGCCCAAAAGATCACTTTTTTGTGTTAAATTGCTACCTGTCAGAAAATCCCTTTACCATAATTAGGCACCCCTCAATCTTAGCTTGGTCAGCTTGTTTGAATCCTCCAGGAGCTGCTCCATGCAACTTTTCTCCAAGATGCTCTGACCTTCTGAACTGCTGAGAGACCCCGGCTCCTCCTCCTTTCATTCAGCCTCCTTGCTTCTCTCTTTCCCATTCTCTTACCTGTGAAATGTATTTGTTATTTTTCTCTTCAGGACTAGTCAGGACTCTTGCACAAGGCAGTGCACAAGGAAAGCTTTTTCCCCCTTTTCCTGTTTTCAAACCAAAGTAGCAGAGTTCCTAAAAGCCCAGGGGAGTCTGACATTACTAAAGCAAAGCCTGAGCCTTATTGGGGCAAAAGAAAGCTTGAAGATCATCTGAGCAGTGGCACATTAAGCTGTCTCTGCTTATCTGCCAGCATCCTTCTTGCAGAGAAATAGCTAACTTTCACCAGTAGCCCTGGACCCATCTGTGACCAATGGTTGCTGCAGAAGACCCAGTTGAACTACTGCCTTTTACTCTTGATCATAACTCTTGTCTCTCTCTACCTCCCTAAATTTACAAATCTCGCCCACTTGTAGCTCTCATGTTGGTATTTGCATGTGTGTGTTTTTCTCCTTCTTTTGGTAGTTTCTCGGCAGGTTTGCTGAGTTTCTAAGCATAGACCTTAAAACTCCTTATAAACTGACGCTCTACCTTCAGCCTCTTCTAGTAAATATGCTGATGATCCAGGCAATGTGGGAAGGAGAACTTGTGTTTTGCCTTGTATCCAACTGACTACTTTGCCGTTCTCTTATCACTGTATATTGGTGCTTCAGACTGTTAGCCACTGTTGTTCATTTGCCCAGCAATTTGTGTATCAATAATAGGTGTAAGTCTCACTAATTCCTCCGAGTAAGGAAAGCATAATTAAGGTAATAGATGGTAATTTGGCCCATTCCAGTTCCCTGGTCTCCTGCAAAGATCACCAAAGCTCTACTTTTCACATAAAGTATGTGTTCACATCTGTATAGGCACATGTGAAGGTTTGGTAACAGCAGCATTGTGTAGACTGATCCTATTGGAAATAACACAGTCCTCAATCTGTTTCTCAGTTTCTGCTTTGGTAACTGCTTGATTCAGGCTGGGGGGAAAATATGCTGAGGAAAATCCAATAGAGTTTCTTTGAACTGTCCTTCTCAGCTTGCTGGCCCACTTGCAAAATGTTCCTAATAGGAAGTTCCACTGTGCAAATCATAAGCTAGAAATTGAAGGCATCTGATCTCAACTGACAGTATTCCAGACGAGTTCCACATGCGACAATACTAAATGTGTTGTTCACTCCAAATATAGAAATGCAGTAAAATGACTATATCTTGAGGGTGTACAAGACAAGGCAGAGCACAGTAGTAAAAGCATAGGTAGAGCCTTCCTTTCACAGGGAGTGTTGGACAAGCACTGTAGCAAGGTGAATTAATCTCTAGAACGGGTGGGGAACCTTTTTCAGCCGAATTCCCTTGTGTGGCTAATCTGACACCGACCCACCCACCCACCAGCAACTAGGCTTGAGAAAAGCATTAGAGCTTGAGAACAGAAAAGAGCCCAACTAGTCCAGTGTCCTGTTCTCACAGTGGCAAACCAGATGCTATAGGAACGCTGAAAGCAGGACAAGAACACAGCAATCTCTCTTATCCTCCATTATTTGCCTAATCCCTTTTAAAGCTGTTCAAGTTGGAAACAACTATGCACTGTGTGAAGATGTAATATCTCTTGTCGCTCCTGAATCTCTCAACATGCAGCTTCATCGAATAGCCCTGGGTTCTAAAATTATACACACACCCCATATATAATTTTATACACCTCTATCATATCCCTCTTTTTTTCCCCTAAACTAAAAAGCCCCAAAATCAAAAGCTTTCCTCATAGGGGAGTTGCTCCAACCAGTTGATCATCTTGGTTACCCTTTTCTGCACCTTTACCAGCTCTACAATACCCTTTTGAAGCTAGTATGACCAGAACTGTACACAGTATTCCAAATGCAGCCATACCACAGATTTGTCTAATGGCATTATTCCCCCTCCCCATGTATTTAAATATCCAAATATAGAATTTAAATATCCAAAGACAGCAAGTAACCAAGATGACAATGAGGCTTACAACTGTTGTGGCACTAAATCTTCCCCCAAACCTGCTGGGACTCTAGTGGTGTTAAATTACCACCTTGCCCATTAATAAATGTCTGGAAAGGCCCCTACAGTGCCGTGAAATGATCATGACTTGCAGCTTCTCTGAGCACAACCATAAGCTTCTCAACTAGCACAATTAAATCACACTTTTACCCACCAGCCTTGGATTGTAAATGGTGATGAGTAGTGCCAGTGTTTCTAATCATGGTGCTGCCAGCAAAAATATAATTAACTCTTTACAAAAGAGTCCTCACATGGCTTGTGGACAAACTGAAAAAAGAGCCAGTTATTCTACTATGGCTAGTAGCAGTACTAGCATACCATCTTGTATATCATCTCTCACTTATCTGAACCAAAATGGTTCTCACTGGCAATTCCAACCACGGCATACATCTATCTGCGCCTCGTAACTTGCTGCCACTCCTCTCGTGGATGGGTTCCTCGTTGCTCATCTGCTGTGCCCACTGGCCTGTGTGTGTTGTTGTTTAACGCCAAATTGGTACACAATTAGACCACTCTCATCTATGACTTGATTGTGGATAAAGGTGCCGATTTGGTGTGTATTACCGAGACCTGGGTGGGTGAGCTGGGAGGAGTTGCTCTGACCCAGCTTTGCCCACCTGGATACTCGCTGCAGCACCAGCACAAGCTGCAGGAAGGGGGGGGAGGAGTTGCTGTGGTCTACAGAACTCCCATCTCTGTCACCCGGAGACCACTCTGTCTTGGAGCTGGCTGTGAGGGCCTGCACCTGGTGTTGGGCCAAGGAGACAGCAAACTAGGGTTGCTGCTGGTGTCCGGCCACCCTGCTGCCTGGCAGCTTCTCTGACCGAGCTGGTGGAGGTCATCTCGGCTGTGGCATTGGAGCAGCCCAGAACGATAGTGCCGGGTGATTTCAATGTCCGTGCTGAGGCTGCCTCTAGTGTTCCGGCTCGGGACTTCATGGCCTCCATGACAACCATGGGGCTGTCTCAAGCTGTTATTGGCCCAACACATAGGGCAGGGCACACCCTTGACTTGGCTTTTGCTCCAGATGGAGGAAGGGGTGGTCTGGAGATAGGGTGGTGGTGTATGTCACCCCATTGGCATGGTCAGATCACTTCCTGGTGAAGTTTAGACTTATGGCTCCAATCCTTCCCTGCAGGGGTGGTGGACAGATTAAGATGGTCCACCCCTGGAGCCTAATGGAATCCACAGGATTCCTGAATGCCCTGGGGGAGTTCCCAGTAGATAGAGCAGGTGACCCTGTTGAAGCCCTTGTCATGCTGTGGAACAGAGAGGAGTGTCAGGCTCTTGACATGGTTGCCCCCGAGCACCCTCTCCGGCACTGTGGAGCCCGGCTTGCACCTTGGTACACCAGTGAGCTAAGGGCAATGAAGCAGGCTGGACGACGGCTACAGTACGAGTGGCGAAAGACATGCTGTGAGGCTGATCGGGCACGAGTAAAACATCATAACTGTGCCTACTGTGTTGTGGTGAGGGCGGCGAAGAAGGCCCACTTCTCTGCCTCCATCACATCCTCAGGTAGCCGTCCAGTGGAGCTTTTCCATATTGTCAGGGGTCTGTTGACATCAACTCCAGGAAATGGAGTCTTAGACCCTTTGGAGGACCACTGTGAATTGTTTACAAGGCACTTTGAGGGTAAAGTTGCTCGCCTCCGTAGCAGTCTTGATGCCCCATCCATAATCTACTGTAGTCCCCAATGAGGTGTCCAGTGCAATGTCTGCTGCAATTTCTTGGGAACGGTTTCAGTTGATGCTTCCTGATGACATGGACAAGGTGCTTGTGATCCAGCAACATGCTTGTGATCCAGCAACAAGGTCCAGCAACATGTCCTCTCAACCCTTGCCCTTCTTGGCTTATTAAAGCTTGCCGAGGGGGTCTGACCAAGTGGATCCAGGGTGTGGTCAACGCATTAAAATGTGAGCTTAGCCACAATAAATGTAAGTCTTGAACACACCACAATTTTATTATAACAGATCTGCATCCTCCCCATTTTGGCCAGAACGCACCCACCTGCCCTGTAACAGGTGTGGGGAAAGCAGATGGGCAGCTTAACTAAAAAAGGGGAGTTGATCAGTGCCACCTGCAAAGCCAGGGCTTGCAGAACCATGTGCAGCATTTTGAAGCGCCAAAGACAAAAAAAAGCTGATTGGTGGAGCTTCAAAGCACCACGAGCAAAAATGGGTCACTTGCAAATATTGTGACATAAGCTGATTGACAGGTGGGCAACACCACCCACCTGTGAAACTGGGTCCATTGGGGGATGGGGAACAAACCGACTGGGTCAAATCCAGTTTCTTATCCCTGAGAGATCATGTGTGCCACGCTACACCCCGGGCGAAGGAGACAAAATGCAGATTAGAGCAACAGCTCCAATTTTCTTTTTGCAGACCACTTGAAAATTAACATTTTATTGTGCTACATATTGAAGCACATAATTCAATTCAGTGTGGCGTAGTGGTTAGAGTGCTGGACTAGGACCTGGGAGACCAGGGTTCGAATCCCCACACCCATGATTACTGAATGACCTTGGGCCAGTCAGTGCCTCTCACCCTCAGAGGAAGGCAATGGCAAACCACCTCTGAATACCGCTTGGAAATACCGACTGATACCGCATTGAATACCGCTTGGGAAGACAGACGGACTAATGTTAGCGTTTTGGAAGAAGCAAAGACTACCAGTGTTGAAACAATGATCCTTCAACATCAACTTCGCTGGACCGGCCATGTTGTTTGAATGCCTAATCACCGTCTTCCAAAGCAGCTACTTTACTCCCAGCTTAAGGATGGAAACGGAACATTGGTGGACAGCAAAAGAGGTTTAAAGATGTTCTTAAAGCGAATCTAAAGAAATGTAACATGAACATCGAGAACTGGGAAGTCTTGGCCCATGAATGTCCCAAATGGAGGTCGGTTATTATCAAAGGTGCTGTGAACTTCGAAGAAGCACGAATCCAGGGCGAACGGGACAAACAAGCCAAGCAGAAGGCACATCAAACAAATCCTCATCGTGACCATCTTCCATCTGGAAACCTATGTCCTCACTGTGGGAGGCTGTGTGGATCCAGAATTGGCCTCCACAGTCACTTACGGACCCACCGTTAAAGACCTTATCTTGGAAGACAATCTTACTCGGCCACAACTGATTGCCAATGATGAATGACCATGATAGGATTGCCGTAAGTCGGAATTGACTTAAAGGCAGTACATGTACATTTAGTTTTGCCTTCCTCATGCAATAGATTTTTTAAATTCTTCATTGCCAAAATAATCAAAACCAGTGTTGTATGATAAAAGACAGGCTCCAAGTTAGGGCCTCACTACCCTTAGTAATAATCCAGCCCTGGGTCAAAACAGCCTTCATCTCCTTTGTCAGAAAAATAAATCAAGTACAGGGCAAGTAGACATTCTCAGCTATTCTACAGATCACCTGAATGGACTGCCTAGGCTTTGGGTTTGAGAACCTCTGGATTAGATATTTCTACTTTAAACTTGGTACATAATGTCTAAGTTCATGTATTCCATAATTGTGCAGCACTTACTGCTAGATTGGTGTTGGGTTTTTTTGCAGAATATGACCACCCACAAAGGGATCAGGTTGTATTGCTAATACCTGCTTCTATCCTGTCTATGTACGTCGCCCAGAGTGGCTGGACAACCAGCCAGATGGACGACTAATAAATTTAATAAATAATAAATATGGAACAATACTGAAAAATACAGAAGCTAGCTACCTACACTTTAGCACAGACAGGCTGCTGGCATAGCACTTAAGGCATAACCAGCCTGTATTAAGTTACCCTGAGGACACACACTTGTTTAAGAACATATCATTTGTTTAATCCAACATTTTTTGTAACAGTTCCAGTAAACATAACCTCCTAGGTAATTGACTAGAGGTTGGCCAACGGTATGCCAGTTGACAACGTTCTGTCTTCTGTTCTAGAAGGTAGGACAAACAACCTGAAATTTCCCCCCTTATTCAAGTAAGGATAAATGTGCAGTGTAAAGGCACCAACCCCACAACGGGGAAGAACAGAAATTGTGAGAAGCCTTTTTAGAGGTTATGAGTGGATAATAAAAATGGTCATAACCAGGACTCCAGAAGACCTATTTTCACAATCCAGGCAGAGTAATTGTTTATGTAATATCAGAAAAAAACACAGATGTACCATGCTCAATTCTGCATTCCATTGTTCAATATAATGATGGGGGCCTTAACCCATGGTTGCACTTGAGGACTCCCACACATAATCCAGAGCACAGACCAAAGTGAGAAATCAGGGGGTAGAAGTGTTTTTTGGGGGGGAGGGAAGAGAGGGAAAACAACTGACCTTTGGCCCTTTTAAGACATAGTACTCATTTCCTGTTTTGCTGCAGACATTTACCGACATAAGCAACAAAAGTTGCACAAGACTTTGCTGAGTAACCTCCTCCATCCTGCATGAAGACTCAAGGCACAAGCCACAGGAAGGTAGCATGATCAAGGGCTTGTTACACCACTACTGCCACCTTCCCCCCTCAGCAGTCCTGTTTCGTTAAACATTTGTCTTGAACTGGTGGGTCTGGGTCACCAGTAGTGTCTTTTTGTTGCTGTGTAGGAGATCTGATTGTAAGAGGTGCAGCTTTTCTCATCTTTGCATAGCAAATAGCACCTCCTGAAATATCTTCTTCTACTTCAACACAGTTGTAGAAAGATATAGGAGCTGTGCTGGCTTCCTGTGCCGCTGGGCATGCTAGTCAGAAAAGATTAACATATGCAGAAAATAACCTAAAGTGGTCCGTATGTTGCATAACAGGATCAGAAGATTATTATAGGTGTGACAAGACTGAGGACCACTACTCTACAAAGACATTTATTGCCCTCTCCTCTTTCTTTGCTCATTATCAGGAGGGAATACAGAGCCCAGGGATGTGGCAGTTAATAAAAATACATACGGTGATGTTCTGTCACATAAACCATACAGGACATGACCTCTTCACCACACCTAGTCCATCTCTAAGCTGGGCCCAATGAAATGGTTCAACATGTAGTTCAAAGGACTGAGTTTTCCTCTACACTAGGAGTTATTAATATTACTATATAAAGCAAATACTCTTGTACCAGAAAGCCTGTACTTCTGAACAGCCCAGAAACAGACCAATCAGTAAAAGGAAGCAGAGAGTCTTTAAAATTCGGTGACTCCAGGAGACACAGGTTTGTTCTGATGATGAAGTGAGACACACCACTGGATAGAGAATGGGATGAACCTTTATTAGAGACTAGTATCTCCAGTTAGGAACCGAATGGGCAATTTCCAAAGACAAATGCAGTCTTAGTTGGTGGAAGGTCTGTAGGGAAGAAAGAGAAGATCCATAAGTATTCTAACAAACAGGTGAATGTACGAGTCCAGAGTTTGCAAAGCTGTTTGCAAACGAAGCTATTCCTGGGCCTCTTAATTAGTATGAAAATGTAGGGGCAGCTTATGACATAGACTCAAACAGGATTTAACTGGGACTATCGCCTCTACCCCTAAAGGACTCCAAAGAATGGCATGGGGGAGGGATTGCCCCATGGTCCAAAGACCAGCTGAGGGTTGGCTACTGTAACAGCAGTGCCAGTTATTATCACTTTGCATGGAGCAATCAGTGACAGTGAGAGAAAACGTGGGGGTTGCAAGCCCTGCTTCTTCTGCCTTAGGGGTGGGGGCACTGAGGTGCTTTGTCCAAATTTCTGGTCCCAGTAGTCTTCACTCAGATTCCAAAAAAACTTTCAAAATTACACCAAAGTTGAATTTTACAGCCAAAACCGAGGCCTACTTTTCCCTAAAATGGTAAAGCTGTGTTATGCTGTACCACTTCAGACAGAAGGTAGAAGCTCATACAAATGAATGTTCCTCCATTATAAGATGGTTTCTTGAGGGTTGGAATTTTTTTTCATGAGGTGGCATTCAATCTAACATGTACAAAACAGAAACAGAATTACTGTCTCAGTGAAAACTAGGCCGAAGATATATGCAAGAAACTAAAATTTGCAGTAATTGCAGAATTTAAGATTATAAATCAGAGGATTATTTACTCCTTGATGATAGGCACACTGCTGATATGAGTAAGGTATTCCATGCCATATTCTCTATTACAGAATGAGAGCACTGACATCTTATGCTCTGCACAGAAGTGACCTTAGGAGTCTAACAATCCGCTTCTGCATATACCATAAGAAACGCCAGTTTCTTCCGGAAGGATTCCATGATTGGAGGTGGGTGGGATGGGAGGGACGGTCCCTGAAGCATCAGAGTCCAACTTACTTGGCCCATTCCACGTTCAAGATCAAGTGATCATAGCCAAAGCCAGATACCCCTGCAATGGCCCTGGCAGCATCTTCTCTGCGATGGAAGCTGATGAAGGCAAAGCCCTGAACCAAAGCAACAGGAAGGGAGAAAAGAGGAGGCAAGAAAGTTAATTTTTGCTTGTAGCTACGAAAATGTCTTCCAACACTCATCTGTGGCCAGCTCTTTCCCCACCCTGTACCTACCCAATTAAATCTGATCACCTCAATTATCAATCCCTCTTCCTCACCTTGGATTGGCCAGTGGTTTTGTCCTTGGCCAAGTAGATGCGGGATATGGACCCAAAAGGACGGAAGAGCTCCTGCAGATCAGTTTCTCGGGTGTCCTCAGACAGATTGGTGACACGGATGGTGGCATTATCATCAGCTAAAACAGAAGGAGAAATGTTGGATCAAAGTAGCAGAAACTGAGGGACACTTGCCAGCTAAACCATCTTGCAAGCAGGCATTGGCTTGTATGGCACAGGATAAACACAAGACCAGACTGCTAGATGCCAATGCATGCAGCTGTCAGGACACAGCAGATTCAGCCTCAACTTCCCCTCAGAGACAACCTACCTCTGCGGTTAGGCTGCATGGACTCCCCCCTGCGACTGGCTCCATCTCTCAGGCTGGGTGGGACATACTTCCCGGTCTTGCTCTGCTGGGCTTGAACTGGTTCCGGTTCTGCAGAAACAAGATGCACTTGTAGCAAAACTCAACCAATGTCCTCTGGGGTGAACCAATCTATCAGCCATTGCTGGAGAGGCTCATCCATACCCGCTGCCTTTGTCTATCCCTCACCTCCTGGCAGTTTGTCCTTCTCGCCTGTGGAGAGCCCCAGTTGCTCTGCCAGCTCCTTCTGCATGGGCCCCAGGGTGTCCTTATATGGGCAGCGAGTGGTCCAGTGGTCACCCTTGCAGATACGACATGACACAATCTTCTGCCCTTTCAGCTTGTTCATGGGGTCTTCCTCCTCTTGGCAGTTTAAGTCCTGGCAAAGGGGATAATGGAATGTGTGACCAACTAAAAGCCTGCTTGTTCTCCCACCACCATACAGAGTTCACAAAACAATTACGTTCCAACCAAATGTCTCTTAGCAGCTATGTCTTGAGTGTGCCCACAATGTTAAGAGGCACAACCAGTAGAAAGTGCCCTCTGTTCCATGGTGGAAAAGGAACATATCAGGAATGTAAGGGGGGGGGCACATCATTTGCAAGCAGGAGGTCTCATGTTTAATCCCTGACTTCTCCAGGTAAAGCTGGGAAATACACCTGTCTAAAACCCTGAAGAGCTGCTGCCAGTCAGTGTGGGCAATACTGAGCTAGATGGCCCAGTGGTCTGAATCAATGTAAGGCAGCTTCCTGTGTCCAGACTTTGCCTAAACCCAAACATGTACCCACCTTGAGACTTCTGCTCTTTATCATCCCTCAACACAGCAGCCCACACCTACTTTTCTGCATACTGCCACTCACTCACCTCCTTGCTGGTGATGAAAGTCATGAAGACATCATCGCTCACAGTGGTAGTGGCCACGTTTGGGCCAGGAGCATCAAACTCTGAGTTTCCAAACTTCTTCCAGTTCTAAGGACAAGGAGCAAAAGAAGTGATTGAAGTCTGTGATCTCAAACATCCAGTCAGTATGATGTACAGAGTATTCAAACACCATCTGAACCCAGCATTTCAACATATGGGAGAGTACAATGAAAAAACCATCAACATTAAAACCATACAAGATTTCCCTTCAAAATCTATTGAGAAACATGGCCTGAAGCCTAGAAATGATACGAGTTGTAATTGTGTTACATTACTTGCTCCTAGAATTAGGAATAGCGACTGCAGAAAACGGGCACAAGAAATTCAGTGTCCAACCATGTGATTTCAGCACTCCTGGTTGCGCAACACCAAAACCCATTACACACTCTCTAAAGAATGCCTCTTACGGAGGGAGTTACTCTTGCCTTCTCTTTGGCAGCTCTTGTACATTTTGCTAGGCCAGCAAAGGAACTTTTTTGAATTTTAACCGAATGTACAAGCTCAGCTGGCTGGAAGAAAGCAGAAGACTCTCCTGGCTTGTTCCTTTCATCCTGTCTTCCTCAACTGGGTTTCCTCCAGATTGATTGATTATTGATTGATTGATTGGATTTGTTAGACACCCATCTGGCAGGTTGTCCTGCCACTCTGGGCGACGTACAATAAAATACGTGATACTCAATATAAAAACATATACACGAAAATTAAAACCACAAACTTATGACTACAAAACCTGAACTGCAACTCCCATCACCCAGCCAAATAGGCAACTTAATGTATTCGCTCATAAACCGATAAGCCCACATGGGACAGACCAGGAGGTCAAGTTCACAGAAAGGCTTGATGAGCACAGATACTTGATTAATCGTGTGTGTGCATCTTCCAGGGTGTCCCACACAACTGGTGATGGGCCTCCCCTTGAATAAATAGTGGCGAGGAAGGGACTCATGCCCAAGCCTTAGTCAAGCAAGAACCTTAGTCTCAGCTTTCACTTCTTTAGGGACACATCTGCCCATGATTGGAATACTGGTATGAACTAAAAAAACCTGTTTTGGCTTTCAGACAGGCTCTTGCCAAAACACCGTTAGTTTAGATTTGAAGGAAAAATCACAAAACAGGATCCCTGCATGCCTAGTGATCCGAGAGGAAGAGAGAAGGGAGCAAGCTTCATTCTTGTTCCCACAAATGACTCACCTTTCGCCTTGCCACAGCCTTTGAGGCTTTCCGGGTCTCAATCCGAAAAGTGCGAATGATCTGTCAAAGGACAACAACGTGTCATGCTATGCTCAGGGCAAGGATGAGCTTGGAAGAAGTAGGGAAAGCCCTGAGGACCACATCCACAATTCTGCAAGTAGAATTTGCTTATTTCTTCGTGACCACAGTTGCTGTGTTTAAATCACTAACAACCTCCAAACAAAAACCTATTCCCTCAAGCCTGCAGAACATGAACACCAGAAAAAGTTGGAGTGAAAAAATGTAACAGGGTCATCACCTTCAAACCAGAACAGAAATTAACCACGTGGCATGGAAAGCTAGTTATGTCTCACTACAACCCGAGTAGCATATTGGGAGCAGATATTTCACTCTGTCAGTGAAAGGCAACTGGAAGTGAGGGTGGGGGTCAATCCCTCAGAATACCACAAGACAGCAAGGGGTTGATATGGAGATGACCCTAAGAATGGGAGTTGGGGGCAAGAGAAGACAGCCATGGCTTGATCCCAAGTCTCCACTCACCTTCACCTTGCGGCCATCCTCCTCTTCTCTATACTCAGTCACTGTTTTGATGTTTCCATCCACAAGCTCCTTGGGGGATGGAAGAGGTCCTGTGAAAGTAGTGGTTAAGGGGGAAAACTATAGAGATCTTTCTGTGTCTCCCGAGACAGCCAGTATGCAGCCCATTTTTGAAATGCAAACCCAGCTCTTACCTCCTTTCACAAGTTCTGGTTCAATGCTTACACTTACACCTCCGCCACTGCTTCCTCCTCCGCTCAGCACCCCGTTCAGGGGGATGTCCTTGAGCAAATCACTGGTGATGCACTTATCTGTGTTGGGGATACACCAGGAACTCAGTTGTAGCACTCCCATAAAGGGGATTACCATTCTCTCGAATAGCAAATTTGAACAGTCAAACTCCTATCAGTTCTGAGGCAAAACAAGGCCACCCAAAATAAGACACGTGCATGAAGGAATCCCTAGTACATGTAAGTTTAGAAGCTAACAAATAAATAAATAAATAAAAACCCAGAACATGGCCCTGTGAGCTTCAAGGACCTTTGGAGTGTTGACAGAACAGAGATATGAAAATTTAGAGTAACATCTCCCTGTCTGAAATAGAAACATCTGGGCTCACAATGAATGTAAGAGATACAACCTCCAGTCTTCTCTGCTATTTTCTAGTTTGTGTTGTGGGCGAGGGGGAGAAGAAAACCATACCCTGGTGCTCTAGCGCAGCTATGTTGAAATTGTCGATCTCTCCACTGTTTTCTTTGGACAGCCCTCATTTCCACCCCAGGGGTGAAGGGAATAAAAGTAAAATAATATGAAGCTGGGCAGCTTGTGAGAGTCTAAAATTTATATTTTGTATATCTTTGGGGGAAAGGGATACACTTCCAATTTTTTTTGCAGGATCCATTTGTGATAACAGAAAGCTCAAGTTTCTTTAACAATGCTGTTAAGATGTTACTATCATTTCGATTTCCATGGTGGGAAACAGGAACACAAATAAATATAATTTCATTATACCTAAGGATGGATAGGTTTGAGCAAAATAATTCAGTCCATGAATAAACTGGGAGTTTAAACTGTTGCTTCCAAATCCAGCACTATCCACTGGACCACACTGCCCCGCAACATGGCTTCCCTGAAAATAAATCATAAGTGTCCAATCTCTGACAAATATTTTAATCCATTTTCAGTCAAATAGCCACACAATCCCCTCCTGCCTTTTCTAATTCACTGTTGGGGTCAGACTTTCATTTCTTTGGAAGAGCATTGTGATCTCTCAGAGTGAAGCAGGAAGGGTTGGAAGGCCAGAGTGGGACGTATTAGGGGTGGGGGGCAGATTGGGAGACAAGGTGGCTGGCTGCCCTTGAATGGCATCACAAACTTGTCTAAAAGTACCCAGATGCGATAGGCAGTGAAAAAGTAAAGGCTAGCTTGGGCCTAGTTTCAAGAAGCAGAGGCCAGTTGATATGTGATTCTAGGTTCTTATCTCCTGTAGCAGAATACAGTAGAGGCTCATAGCAGGAAGCTAGAACCTCTGAAGTAAAGGTTGGCCAACAAATGGGTTGGATCCCACACTCCTTGGTGCACAAGTAAGGCCTCTTCCAAAGTAGAATGATGTCAATTGAATTTTCTTGGCATTGTCCATGGCTAAGGTCTGTGCACGTATCTCAAGGTATGAGAAGAACATCAAAGGGTGAGTTTTTGCATGATAAACCCCGTTCCAGATGGGGACAAATTCTGCCCTCAGTGAAAAGGTTTAGTGTGTCCCTAATTCAACTACATGTGAAATTTCTTACCGTCATCCCCTTCCTCTTCCACTTGGTCTGCCCAACTGGGCTTGGAACTGAAACAAGAGACAGGGACATTGAGTTACCTATTTGTTCTCAGATGTCATAAACATTATGTGTCCTTCCTTGATCCTCTAACCTCAGCAGTTGGTCTTCCTGTACCCAGTACCTCCTTTCCCATTGCCTGCAGCATGACTAGTCCCTGACCCTAACCTATTAACCTCATATTCTCATTCCAGTTCACCTTTAATTCACCAGAATGCACACTTGACCCTTTAGATAAAAAGGCAAGAACACCTCCCCACCACACCCCAGATACCATCCTTAATGAAACTCTATTCCAGGTACTCCACCATTAAAACATCCCTTTGTGCCAACAGCTGCAGTTTTCTTTCATCTCCTACCCACAAGGAAAATCATCAAACTGCTAGGTGGGCACAGCCTGCAGGACCAAAGTGTTATTAGATCAGTGCTTTTCAATTCCATCCCCCCAATGAACCATGTGAAAACTGCTGAGGGTCCTGGCAGACCAATTAATTATTTTTCCGCCTGTTGTAGCAGTTATAATGCTCTGTGCTAGATGATGATTTTTAATTATATTTTTATTGCTTCTTTTGTTTCTTATATTGTAATTTATTGTACTACAATCTGCATTCCATAGAATTCAAATTGTAAGACAATAAAATACAATACATATATAAAATAAAATTACAATTAAAATCAATGTGAATATTTAATGCAGACATACCGCAGACCACCTCAATGAAGTTCGTGGACCACAGTTGGGGAACCTCTGAATTAAATAATTCTCCCAACCTTTCAGGCCTGGAGTTCTGGCCCTAAAACATGAACATTTCTTTCCTTTTTATTCAAATATCAACCACCCCCCATCTCAAAGCCACATCCCCATTCACATCTCCCAAAGGGCACAGGAGGAGCCCCACCAGAAAAGGTGTCAACCAAGCTGAGGCCTCATCTTCCTCCCCACTCGTACAGGGGCTCCTTCCAACCCACCATCCCAAATAACATCATACACTCAAAATCACCAGTTAACCTTCCCAGCCTGACCAAAACATTCACCTTTCAGCCCCATCACCCTTTCAGCAATCCTTCCTCTCTTCCCAAATGGCCAATATATCCCAGGATCTACCCCTTATTGAGAAAGTCTGGGCTGTACCACTTGGATGGAGGCTCTTCCTCTGAACACATGTTCGCGCATACTAAACTAGAAGTGAAAAGACTGACATGTGTATTTGTACGTGGAGGATGTTTTTTTTGGGGGGGGAGGTGGCATATCAATATGTACACAACCCTTTACAAAATAAGAGGTACGACAGGTCCCTAGCCCAAACGGCTTACAATCTAAAACAGGCACAGGGAAACAATGGAGGAGGAAGGAACAAGCTAAGCATGACCAGGCATGAAAAGGACATGGAAGTGGAGACATGAGTAGACAAGGGAAGAATATCTGATTACTTCAATGGCACAAACGTTGGCTTAGTTGCACTAAGGTAGAGACTAAGGAGTTGAGGGAGCAGCAAATCCATAGGGAACAGAAGGGAAGCAGGTGGGCTGGTGGTAATGGAGAGGGACACAATTAACAAGAATGAGATTAGGAGAGAGAAGGCATGTAGGTTACCATAATGTTCAAAAGAGGCACCTCAGGTGGAAGCAGTGATTCAAAGAGTCATTTTGGGGTCTTCAGAGGTTGCTGGGGTTTTCGGGATGGGGAGGGGTGGCAGAAGAGCCACCTGGGCAGCCCTGGTTGACTGGGAGTCCCTTCCTCACTTGCCAAGTGGCATAGGCAGGACACGGGGCTCCCAGTGGAAACGAGGTCATAGGAAGCTGCCTTATACTGCATCAGTAGACCAGCATCCATCCAGTTCAGCCTTGTCTGCACTGACTGGCAGCGTCTTTCCAGGGTTTCAAACAGGGGACACTCCCGGGCTCTGTCAGGGGCTGAACCTGGGGCCTTCTGTGCCGTAAGACAGACGCCTTCCCACTCAGCTACGGCCACGGTCACCCGCCCCATCCCCCTTCCCAATGGTGGCTCCTCCTCCCGCGTGGGCAGCGAGCGAGCGAGCGGCCGCCACAGAGACACGCGGCCCACCTCCCCCCCCTCTTCCTCCCCCTCTTCTCACTCATAGTCGCCGGTGGGCATTGCCGCCCGCGGAAGCAGCAGCAGCAGCAGCAGCACGAGCAGGAAAAAGGAGGCCTCAAGTGCAGGAAGTGAGTGCAACGAGTCCTGAGCTTGACGCAGACCAGAGGGCCTCAAGGGGCGCTGAGCATCTTGGGAAATGTAGTTTCCGCTCTTGCTAGGCCCGAGTGGATTCGCGCACAACGGAAGAGCCTGGCCGCGGTGCTTGATGGGAGAAGAAGTCTGCAATCCAATGAGGTGTTTGAGGAAGTGTATTGGGTTGTTCCATTTCAGACACCTTCCGGAGGGGGAGGAGGATACCCAGAGTTTTCGAATGCTTGCCTCCCCTATTTGCTTCCCCTAGAAGACGGAAAAAAGCCCCTCTATCCTCTCTATGTTACGAAGAGGGCCAAATTAGCTTTCCCTGCTGTATTTCCAGAGAGTTTTTTTAAAAAAACTATTGAAATAATTATATAAAAAATATACCTGCGACCTGTTAGGGAGAGGGGGAAAAGTGGCAGCAGTAGGGAACTACATGTTTTCTAGCAGGGTTCTTGTAGTTTTAAACAGCTGCACCACAGGCAGAAATGCAACAGATGCAGCATACAGATATAGTGATGCGGAAGATAAAGCAGCTACGCCTTAGTATTAATGTTATGACGGGAGAGGAGATCTTAAAAACACAACTGTACAGGTTATAAGCAGAAGCCATCTGTGGCTAGCACCAAAAAGGTGCTAGGTGGAAAAGTAGGTGTGGCGTTTAAAGTTTTTAAGTGCAGCCTGCACGGAAGCACTAACCATTTTTGCTAACGAAAGGGAAGCTTCCTTAAAGCCGGACGTAGCAGATCTATATCAGCAGTTTCCAACCTTTTCGGCATGGTGACCCAGGGATTTTCTCAATCTCACCTTCACAATCTCTGTTGATAATTTAATATTATGTGAGCCCATATTCCAGGTGGGGCATCGGCAACTTTTGATTACAAATCATGAACAATCTGGTCTTCAGTCATGGGAAGAGGAAGGTACTTGACTCCAGTTTCCAGATTTCTGTTTAGACAATAGATTAGGACCTGGGAGTCAAGATGTTGGCTTCCTCTGCCTTGTTGGCAAACCTTCAAGTGATATTTAATGAAAATAAGGCGAATAGTGAATGGAGAGAAATGTGCAGCAAGCAAGAGGGTAGGAACTCTTGCTCTTTTAGTAGTGGTGAGATTTTTTTAAGAGGAAGCCTCTGCTTCTAACTAATCCCTAGACCAGCTGGAGAAAGACTGCCAGGAAGGCAGCTTCTATCATCCTGCAGAACCCCATACGCAGGAAGAGGCAAACACCTCAAATAATATATGTGTGCATCGCTTGTTGGCCAGGATCAAGTGGGGCTTGCATATGTTGAAAATATGTACTTAACATTTTGCTCCAGTGAGCTAGTGTTTGTGGCAGCTGATGGCTACTGAACCTGGTGGGGGCTCCGGAGCTGGGGCCAATTTGTTCTGGTTTTCTCCCTATCCTACTCCCTTGCGAAGATACTGTGGACAAGCAATGCTGTAGTAAATATACTGGTAGGGCTCTGCCCCTCCTTGCCCTAGTGACCAGATTCCCATGTTGTCATCAGAAAAGGACCAGAGTCAGACCAAAAATAAAAATGTAAAGGTTACTTTAAATTAAAGCACAGAAATGATTAAAATATACAAACTCAGCAATAACTGAAATATACAAATAAAAACAATTATCAGTTTACAAATGGAAAATATTAGGCTGGCAGATAAAAATAATTAACCAGCTACCAATAAAGCATAGGTGCTATTCAACTACTGTATCCCATTAGCACAAGGATGATGGCTTGTGTAACAGGACATCCCCCCCTCCTCCCCAGATCTGCTCTGGAGAACAGATTCAGGGGGCATGTGAGGGGATGTTAGCATTAATCCTTGCACTAATGGAACTGTAATTTATTTAATTTATTTATTATTTGATTTATATTCTGCCCTTCCTCCCAGCAGGAGCCCAGGGCAGCAACTTAGTTCTATGTTAAATACAATTCCATAGATATTGCTAAGCCCCAAATTGCTTAGCTTCTAGATCGCTAATAGAACTTCCACCAGTGCAAATTTGTTAAAAAGTTTACTAGTTTCCAGATTTATAGCAGTTTAACCTAAAGATTGAGGCAGGAGGATTATAGCTACCAATCATAGAATAGTAGAGTTGGAAAGGGCCTATAAGGCCACTGAGTCCAACCCGCTGCTCAGTGCAGTAACCCAAGTTAAAGCATACTTGACAGGTGGCTGTGTCCAGCTGTCTCTTTAATACCTTGAATCCAAGCAGTCACAAAGAACTGGCTTCTGTGGACTCGGGGAAAAGTTGAGAGTATCCAATGCATAGGTCCAAATGGAAGTAAGTTTGGATTGAAAAAGAAAAAGAGGAAAACATTTACAATTGGAATGGTGAAGCTTGAGTCTCACAAGGGATAAATGGAAGGTAAAATAATAATTTAAAAAAGATTTTTGGGAAAATTAAACCCTATAAAATTACATCTATTCAAAACTGTTCATGAGCCAAACATCCAAATCTCCCAAAGGCTGGTTCAGAGTAAATGGCAAGAGCAGCTTCAAAAACTGAAGGAGGGACGTGCCCAAAGGAAGAAATCCCTTTTCCGCTCAAAAGAGAAGGCAAACTGGGATCCAAAGGCTTCAGGACAAACAAAAATCCTTCAGCAAAACTTGGAGTTAACAAAATTAAGCAAAAAAGTGAGGTGTAGTCTCTTTTTCATCCTTTGAAAGTCCTACATGTTTTCTTGTCTTCTGGCTCTCACCCCATCCTTTCTCACTAGAATTCAGTTCTATATTGGTAAATGATGTCAGGGGCAGACTCCAATAAAAACAGACATTTTATTTTTAATTATTTTTTGGGTAGTGATATCTTTCTGAGCCTTATGAAGGTACATGCGGTCTCATGAAGGTAACTCTGCACTGCTAATGACTTGTAATGGACCAGTCCAGATATTAGCTTGAAATATGTATACAATGTGCTGAAATAATTTACATTTTCTTATGTTTGTTTAATGGCTTAGCTGAGAAAAAATGTTCACTTTTGAAAATGGGCTTCCCTCTCTCTTCTGAACAAAGTAGTGTTTTGCATGAGAATGTTGGTGTACAGTATAAGATAAGGCGTCTAGGCAGACAGCTATCATTCCAGCTGTTTAAGAGGACGTTCTTTATATGTATGGTTAACACTACAACACTCAACTAGTTGTTGAAACTGGTCATATTTGCCATCTCTTGAAGAAGGCATGGAGAGGTAGCTAGTGCTGCTTCTAGCAGGCAGCATAACTGATAAGGCCATGGGAAAACACCTTCCCTTTGATAAGAAAGTTTATAAAAGGCCAGGTTTTATAGCACTCATTATTCTTCAAGCTCTGCTGGAGTGGGGGGTGTCAAAGAAAGCAGGAGAACCATCCATCTCTTCCATCCATGACATCCGATGGGTGATGTATCATGACATGTATTTCCATGTACTTTGTAACTTTGGCTCTGTAATATGACTTAGAGTTTAACTCAGACCTTCATCTATTGTAATTTGTTTTAACTAAGATGTGCCTTCAAAGTCTTATACTTTGTTGTTAAATGGGTATCCAACAACTTCTTTCATGCTATGTATTTCTATTTTTTTAGCTGAATAAAATATTAAATATATAAAGATTATTCTGCTATCTGAAGTCTGACTCCCAAATAGAAAATTTCTGGTAGCTCCCAAGACTCAAGAATTCTTGAGTGGGGTCTTCTTTCTCTTCTGCCTGCACTGGACTACTGTTGTTGATAACCTGTGAGCTTAGGTGAATTAACATTCAACATGCAAGGACTCTATGTAGATAGAAGGAGGAAGGGGAAAAGCAAGAACCCTCAACCCTGTGCATTCACTGGCAAGGGGGCTAGTCTTGCCTTTATCAGACTCTAGTATCTTCACTCTGATCCATGGTCTCCGCTTGATGAAAGCCTGACCAAGCCCTTCTGTTTCTCTCATTCCAACAGGGAGTCCAGGTAGAGAGAAATTTCTGCAGTTAATGTAGACATTCAGGCCTGCTTAAACCATTATCCAGTCTCCTTGACCAAGGCCATAGCTTCTGGGGTTATCGCCCTCACCATGCACACAGATTTGCCCCCAGAACTGAGCTGAGCAACGTCACTTGCAAATGTGCTGTGGCTTCCCCCACCTTTATAACAAAGAGCAGTCATGGGAGATTGCAACTGGGAGTGAAGAGTCAGCAGGTGGAAGGGTATATAGTCCTTTCCATGCTCAGAATTGAACCATCCTCAAGTTGCTTTTCTACCCAATAAGAGGAACATAGTTACATGTACCTTTTGGCTCGGCAGGTGGAAAAATGGATGGGGCAGCATGATTTTGAGCAGTAAAAGAGCCAGAGAGGAAAGGCTGAGGCACTCTTCCCCAATTTCAGAACAAAACCACAGCTTCTCATGGCTGTTTTTTTTAAAAAAAAAATTCTGGGCTATATTACATGCCATTATCTGTTGTTTGGCCATGAATTACTACAAATAAACCACAGGAGAGAGGACAGTGGAGTTCTTTAACCCAATTACTTTTAATTTGTACAGGCTCATGCTTTACGCTTAATTTTTCAACAAAGAAAAGAGATCCCAAACATACGAAACGAAACCTTTCACCATTTTTGATGCCCCACTCAGTACCATCTACAAGCCAAATTTTGCTTATACTAACTGGGTTCTGCCCAGTTCCATTTAAAAAAAATATTTTATTAACATTTTATATAACTTACAGAAATACAAACAACAGAAGGAAACATGGAAAGAAACAAATCCAATAATAGAAGAGCTAGAAATTTAGAAAGTGGCAAACAAAAGATTAATCCCACGGAATGCAGTAATTACCGAACTATTGCCTCAATATCCCGTGCAAGTAAAGTAATGCTCAAGATTCTACAACAAAGGCATTGCCGTACATGGAGTGAGAAATGCCAGATGTCTCAGCTGGATTTAGAAAGGGAAGAGGCACCAGAGATCATATCACAAACATATGTTGGATAATGGAACAGAGCAAGGAATTTCAGAAGAAAATCACCCTGTGCTTTATAGATTACAGCAAAGCCTTTGACTGTGTAGATCATGAAAAACTATGGAATGCTTTAAAAGAAATGGGGTGCCACAGCATCTGATTGTCCTGATGCTCAACCTGTACTCTGGACAAGAGGCTGCTGTAAGGACAGAATATGAAGAAACCGGTTCCCAATCAGAAAGGGTGTGAGATGGGTGTATTTTATTACTCTATTTCTTTAATCTATACACAGAACATATCATACAGAAAGCAGGATTGGACCAAGTTGAAGGAGGTGTGAAAATTGCAGGGAGAAATATCAATGCAGACGATACCGTACTCTTAGCAGAAACCAGTAATGATTTGAAGGGAATGCTGATGAAAGTTAAAGAGGAAAGCACAAAAGCAGGCCTACAGCTGAACGTCAAAAAGACTAAAGCAATGGCAACAGAAGATTTATGTAACTTTAAAGCTGACAATGAGGATATTGAACTTGTCAAGGATTATCAATACCTTGGCACAGTCATTAACCAAAATGAAGACAATAGTCAAGAAATCAGAAGGCTAGGACTGGGGAGGACAGCTATGAGAGAACTAGAAAAGGTCCTCAAATGCAAAGATGTATCTCTGAACTCTAAAGTCAGGATCATTCAGACCATGGAATTCCCAATCTCTATGTATGGATGTGAAAGTTGGACTGTGAAAAAAATGGATAAGAGAAAAATCAACTCCTTTGAAATGTGGTGTTGGAAGAGAGCTTTGCGTATACCACGGACTGCGAAAAACACAAATAATTGGGTGTTAGAACAAATTAAACCAGAACTATCACTAGAAGCTAAAATGATGAAAATGAGGTTATCATACTTTGGACACATCATGAGAAGACATGATTCACTAGAAAAGACAATAATGCTGGGAATAAAGAAGGGAATAGAAAAAGAGGAAGGCCAAACAAGAGATGGATTGATTCCATAAAGGAAGCCACAGACCTGAACTTACAAGATCTGAACAGGGCGGTTCATGACAGATGCTCTTGGAGGTCACTGATTCATAGGGTCGCCATAAGTCGTAACCGACTTGAAGGCACATAACAAAAAATAAATTGAATGAAGGGAAAGCACACAAGTTCAATGTTGTCTTTCTTGGTTCAACCTTGAGGTTTTTTTAATCTGCGCAGTTAGCTTCTCTGCCAGTGCCACTGTCCTTACTCCATATCATGAGTCTAAGGAGAGCCCATCTAATGTACACCATTTATGAGCAAATTTGAGACATACTGCCACCAACAGTAATAAAATTAATTCTTTACACAACACTTCTTAGTCAGAACCTTCAAACACATTTAACAAAGCTAGCTCCAGTGACAAAGTAATAGATTGCCCTGTAATTAGAGCAATTTCAGCAAATACAGCCATCCAAAAGTTTTGTATTAAAAGGCAAAACCACCACATATGTAAATAAGTTCCAAGATGACCACATAACCTCCAGCAATCTCGATTTGTAGAGCCAATCCTGGATAATTTGGCCAGGGTCATGTACCATCTGTGGATTACTTTAAACTGGTTTTCCCTTATTTGGGCCGATAGAGAGTGAAAGCTGCCCATTTCTCATCAGCAACAGTCAAGCCCAGTTCATGGTACCACATTATTTTGACCCCCAACATTGATCCCATGGAAGAAACTGACAATATAAATTCTGGAAACCAATTTTTTTTATTATTATGCTGCGCATCTAACATTAATCTCTCAAAGGTTGTCTGGCCAATAATTTTCTGGATTTAAGAGAAAGTGTATTAGCTGATTACAATGAAACCAATTCCACAGTTTAGAGGTAATGGTCATAAAAGTCCCATAGGCAGTAAAGATTTGCCTTTTCCCAGGAGTCTAGTTTGAATACTTTTCTTGCCTGAGCCAGTGAGGGATGATAAGCAAGGAGTAATAATGGGGAGATTGGAGGCAAGAGCTTCTTATACCATGACTTCCATATTGAAATGGTCAGTTTCAGAAAAGGATTATGTATTTCTATCACAATTCTTTGGGAAGAAAAGGCAAGGCCCTGTAGGACTGATTCATTAATTCTGTGTCTACCATGTCCGATCTACTTCATTATGAATTAAGGAACATAAGTGCCTTGATTGAAATGCTTCATAATAGCATTTTAGGAGTGGTATGCCCATGCCCCCAATTGACCCCACACTGTATAGAACCTTATTGCTAACTCTACCCCTTTTGTGGCCATGTATGAATTTATTTAACATGTTTTGCCATGAACTTAGCATCTTTGGTGAAAGAGAAATTGGTAAAGTTTGAAAGAGAAATAAAAACTTTAGCAATATGGACATTTTTACACCTGCAATGCAGCCCAGCTATATGATAGATTAATTTAGACCATCGCATAAGTTCTTGTTTAATTTGTGATATGAAGGGAGCATAGTTCGCTTTTTTCAGTAAAACAGTATTTTTGGTTAAGTATACCCCTAGGTATTTAAGTCTTTTAGGATATTCTGTGAAACCTGAAAGCTTTCTGATTTGCCACTAGACATTTGCTGTAACCCCAATATACATGACCTCCAGTTTAGACATATTGATCTGGAATCTTGCCACACTGCCATATTGCTTCAGGACGTTCAGTGTTTCAGGTACTGCCTCCAAAGGGTTTGTTAACATTAATACTATGTCATCTGCAAATAGACTTAATAGTGTGGCGGGATCTCTTGACCAACAGGCCAAGAACATTGGGGTTTGAACGTATGGCTATTGTGAATGGCTCAATCAAAACTGCAAAGGGGAGCAGAGAAGTGGGTCACCCTGCTTCACTCCTCTACAAATTGCAAAATCCTTGGAATCAATACCATTCAATCACACCTTAGCTGTTGAATGCTGATAGAAATCTCATGACACTATCTATAAAAGATTTCCACATATTTAATTTGCTTAGAATTTTTAAGAAGCTCCAATTAAGCCTATCAAAACTTTTGCACGCATCAAGAGACAAAAGGGCTAGAGGAGTTTGGGTATGTTTACTGTGGTGCATGACATTCAAGAGCTGCCTGATAGGATCTGAGATTTGCCTATTTGGCATGAAGGCTGTCTGATCAGAAGAAATATACTGCATTATGAAGGTGTTTAATCTGGAGGCCAGTATGGAGGTGAAAAGCTTTGCGTCTTGATTTAGTAAATTAATGGGCATATATGATTCCATTAACATAGCATCTTTCCCTGGCTTTGGAAGTATTGCTACCCTGGAACAGCGCCATGAAATTGTAATAGGACCGCACTATAAGATATCTGAAAATAAGAGTTGTTAAATGTGGCACCAATGAAAAATGGAAATGGACTGCGTAAGTCCTTACATTTTCTGTAAAAAATTCCCCCCAAACTATCTGCTCCTGAGGCTTTATAATTCTTACGTTTTTGAAAAACTTCCAATACTACTTCTTTTGAGAAATGCTGGTTAAGTAGAAGTCTATGATTATTAGTCATGGGAGTAATGTCTGAGCCCTGCAAAAATGCTTCCATTGCACCTGTGGCCGCCTCCTCAGCTGCATATTATTGTGCATAGAATTCAGCAAAAATACCACTTATTTCTTTTGATTCAAAACATAATTCCCCACTTTGTTTTCTAATAGATTGAATTCTCCTGTCCTCATATTGTTTTCTAATATGATTGGCAAGTAATTTGGAATTTTTATTGCTGAATTCATATTTTTGTTGTGTACATTAATTGTGAAGCAATTTTATCAAAATCTAATTCCTCAGGTTTTGGTTCCTCCAATGTGTTTATGTAAAATCTCTAGTTCCTTTTTCTCTTTCAGTAATCTTACTTGCTGTACCCTGCTTGTGTTTTTAAGGGCTGATAATTCATTGATACAAATGCCCTTTATGACCGGCTTCATAGCATCCCAAACTGAAGCACATGACAAACTGTCCTTAGATGTTAGAGTAAAATATTCAGCAATTGATGATCTCAACTTTTTAAGTGTTAATTCATTATATAGTAGGGCTGAAAGGAAGTGCCAGATTGGGTCATAAGGACTTGTAGTTAGGCACCTGGCCGTTGCCCAGACCAGAGCGTGGTCAGAGAACTCCACGCATCCAATATCTGATTCTGTCAATCCATCCTCAGTGGCGAGGAGATAATCTATCCTCGTGTGCCTCTTATGTCTAAAGGAAAAACACGTAAAATTATAATCTTTGGGGTGCATGACCCTCCAGATGTCTGTTAAATTAAATTGAGATAAGAGGTGTGAAAGTGAATTCCTACTGGGATGAGTTGCAGCAGTCCTAGAAATTTGCTTATCAAGAAGTGGAGAATCAGCTACATTCAAGTCACCTCCAACAACCAACTCCCCCGCCCTAGAGTTCCAGGGTTGCAAATGTTTTTTCTAGGAAGGGGAGTTAATTTGAATTGGAGGCCATAAATTGATGTGAACATGACCGCATTACCATCTAGGGAAGTTTGACAAAAATAAAACATCCCTCTGTATCCCTTTGATATGCAATGGGATTAAAATGAAGGGTTGAAGCAAAAAGTAGAGCAACTCCTCTAGATTTAGATGAACCTGGTGAAGTAGTGTGTCGTTTATGATTTAAAAAGCAATCAGTCGCTTTTCTCTGATGGGTTTCCTGTATGAAAACCACATCAGGAGCGTTTCTATATAATAAATTCAAAACCTTATGTCTTTTGATTGTAGTGCCCAAACCTCAAACACCAAGTATTAGAACCTTTAAAGTGTCAACCCCCGTGGCAGTTCACAAAATATTGTTGCAGAACGTTTTCCATTGCCTGTATAATAAAATCGCAAATAAATTTCAACATACAAACTAGAAAAGTAAATGAGAACGTTAACCCATTTTGTCTGATGGGAGTACACAAAAGAGTAACTCCCATGACACTGGATATATCACAGTGCACAGACAAATCTCGACCCACGTAAGGGAATCTAGGAGTAACCCCAATGGACACCCACCGCTCCCCCACCATATTAAGTAATAGATTTGCAAGGATTCAAGGCTAATCACCCCCTATGTCTGAAATGTATAATTTGACACTCAATAGCATCATGTTACACTCAAGGAATCCTCTGTTGGACCAAAATCCTTTGCACCGAGGGGCGGCATGCAGAGTTTGCTGGATGGAATGTTTAGTTCTTTGGAATCTTCTCTTTTGTGCTTTTTGAGGTCTGGGTTTCCCACTGTAGTAAAGATCTTCCTCCTCATCAGAGCTGTCCGTTGCATGTTGCAGTGAATATACAGAGGTGAGATTCAAAAGATAAGAGTACAGGCATACCCCACTTTAACATACGCAATGGGACCGGAGCATGTATGTAAAGTGAAAATGTACTTAAAGTGAAGCAATTATCTATGCATGCACTGCACTGCAGTCGTCACTAGATGGCAGCGGCATCATGCCATTAAGTGTCCGTAATTGCGAAGTGCGTACGTTAAAGTGGGGAATAGTGGAGCGTGGAGCATGGGCTTTATAGCGAGGCGGCTTTAAGTGAAGCGACTTTAAGCGGGGTATGCCTGTATATTGCTCATTTCCTTATGCGTTGAAGCTCGTTGGACAGCATCATCTATCATCATAAGACGGTGGAATGGGTAGCCCCATCTATATTTTACCCTTCCTTGTTGTAACTTTTCAGTGTAAGGTCTTGTCACACCTGAAGTGTTTCAGAGCTCAGATCATGAAGAAGTTGTATAGCTTTGCCATACCATTCAATACGAGGCTAGTTCCAAGCACGTTTCAAAAATGGTGTCTTTGACTGATTGCTACTTGAAATTAAGTATAACATACCAGGGGCGTTTCTCATTTTGTGGCCCATCTGGCCCGCTCCTTAGGGCTGCTGCTACATCAGATTCCTCCTATCCTTCCACGTTAATACCACTTTCACCCAGTGTATCGTAGAAGATCACAAGTCTGATTGTTCATCAAGGCCTCTCACTTTTAGATTCAAACAATGCTTGTTGTTCTTGGCTTCTTCCTGCTCTAATTGCAAAATGAGGTTATTATGCACAAGAGACTTAATCTTACCCAATTGGTTCACTGCTAGATCCATAGCCTCCCCTGCTGTGTGGGAAATTTTGGGAGAGATTATCTTCCACTTTAGTAACCTGATCTTCTAAGGGTTTTACAGCTGCCTTCCAATTTGCATCAAGATTGCTGCAAAGTTTGTCAAATTGAGCTGTCATTTCTGACGGCAGGAAAGTAGCCACCACTTCATCCCTCTTTGTCAATTTTTCCTGCTTGGCTGTCATCATGCTTGGGGCCCTCCTTGTCATTGTCTGACACTTCAGATGAAACCATCGTGTTCCTCAATTCAATATAAGCTTTTAAGCTTCATTCATTTTGAGTATTGATTCTCTGTTGCATAACGTGACCAGACCCATCATTCGATCAAATGATTCAAGTAACTACGGGTGTAAAGGCCAGATAAAATGTGGTGAGGAAGAGAGCTAACGAATTAACAACAGCTGACAATGGATTTTTTAAAAATCATTTTTATTATCGTTGTTCTCTCTTTTTTCCTATTATAATTGCAAATAAAATATTGAAAACTTAAAATAACATATTGAGTAATCAAGGGATTGCCATGTATATGGGAACCAGCATTCTTGTGCTTAGACCCTAGAGGTAAACCAGAAGTAATGGCGGGGGGGGGGGAGAATTCCTCAGAAGAAAGTCAGGAACGCCCCTTTGAATAATTTATAGGAGAGATTTATTTGAAGAAATATTACAACATATAAAAACTACATAAAGTATTAATTTCCACTTGTATAAAGTGGTTGATTAATTTTCAATACAATGCATAATAAAAACATCTGTAACCCTGTCCCCCCTTCCCCAAACGCACACACACACACATGAAGTGGCAGACACTGCACAGTTCATCACTTGAGAATGGTTGTCTGGAACATTTAAACAGCTTCAGAATGTCAGCCAAGGAGACAAACATTGCTCACAAATACAGGCTTGAAAAGAGAGGCAGGGAGGGAGAGAGAGAAGACAAAACACAAAATAATCCCCCAAACAAACATAAACCTCCAACAATTTTCAGCGTGTCCAGAAGGAAGAAAATAAACCGGAAAATGAATTGAATTCATAATTATCAGTGCATGTTTGGGTTTTTAGGTGCTGGAACAGAAGAGCAGCAGAAGATAGGCCATTTACAAATTAATCGGAAATGTCCATCTTTTCCCGTTTGATGTTATCTGTAGAGGAACAAAATATACCAGAGATATAAATGAGACCTGTTAGTCCCGGGATAGTGAACCTGAGGCCCTCCAGATGTTGCTGGATTCCCATCACCCCAGCCAGGATGAGGGGTGGTGTAGTCCAACAACATCTGGAGGGCTAAAGATTTCGTAACCTGCCCTGGGACCTATTGGTGAAGGGCAGGCATATAAATAAATAAAGGTTCCCCAGTTTTGTGCTAATCTCCAGGTGGGCAAGGGTGTGTCCAAGCAGCACGAGTCCCCATGAAAATAAAAGCAGCCCTTTCATTCAGTTCTGGATTGGGGGAAATGCCCTCCCTCCACACGTTCCCCAGGTAGACCTACCTTGTTAGTTATGACCAAGACGGGCAAGTCATGCAGTGGTAGCAACTGGACTAGCCAGGGAAGATAATGTACAAATATTGGCCTGCTCAAAGAGGTTGCAATCGCACCCCAAAACAGGCCAAGCAGGTACATACACACCAAACATGCTTCAAGCACAAATGGGGCATGAACAGTTTGCTACAGCTGGTGGAATGAAGAGCTCAAACTTTATCTTTAAAACTCATCACTGACAACCCATAACATACCTGTAGCATCCTCTTTCATTTTGGCCAATACACATGATTTAATCTCTAGTCCGATGGCTTTTGCCAGAGGCGGAGGCACTGCGTTACCCACCTGCAAATACAGACCAGGATGGAATAAAGAGAGTTGTCACATGCTATCTGCACACCTGAAATGTGTGAAATACCTACTGGTAAGTATTATTATGGCACGGCCACCAAAGAGGGATGCTGCCTCAGTCTGTACTGTGTATGAAGATGATGGACCCAAAGGCAGCAAAAACCTCTCTCCCTATTTTAGTCTGTTTTGTCAGAGAACATATTAGAATTTTACACCATCCTGTGATACTGTTTTTACAAAAAGTATTTCAGAAAATTTATCTAAACCAGTGATCTCTCACTCTTTCTCTCTGTGTGTATATGAGAGAGACATCTGCATGCACACACGCACTCTTCTCTGATAGAGAAATCCCCTTGCTGTATCCTGCTAGACAGCTGCTTCCAACATCTGGAGCCCTTCTCGTGTTTGCTTGTTTTTTAAATTCGGGCTGTTTCAAGGTCTCTCTCATGTGAAGTACCAGGAAGCTTTAGAAGTTTCAGAAGACTAGGAAACTTGTTCCAGCGTACATGACTTTGATGAACTCTAACCCTATAAAGAAACAGACTGATTGAAGGCAGCTGGACTGTTGTCAGCTCCTGTCTTTTGTCCTGTGGTCTAGCACTGACTTTCAAATAGCTAAGTAACAAACAAAGAGCAGTGAAGCATTCTTAAAAATAGCAGGATGTTGCTACAGAGGAAAATGCATCTTTCTGGACAGCACTACTACTTTTGAAGCAGTGATGGGGAACCTGTGGCCCTCCTGATGTTGTCCAACTCCCACTGCCATCAGCTCCAGCCAGCATGGTCAATGGTCAGGAACGATGGCAACTGTAGGCCTACAACATCTAGAGGGCCACAGGCTCCCCACTCCTGCTCAAAAGCATTGAAAGTTATCCTAGGAAATTTTACATATAAAAGTCTCTTTCCATCCCTCCTTCCAAAAAAAGCCTCTGTGGCAGCTTGCCTGTCTATGCTTGTCAAGCACATTTCCGAACAGTCGGTAGGTATCTGGGAATCCTTGGGACCGTGCACATTCCCGTACGCTCACTACCCGGTGCTGTTCAGGATGAAGCACACGGCCCTACAAAAAAAAAAAAAAGAAGAAGGGGGGGGGAGAAGAATAATTACTGAGAAGTAGCCATTTCCAGCAATGGATCAGGGCTGTTTTGGACTAGATCAGTTCCTCCTCTCAGGTCACAATGCATCTGACCCCAGGAATATTATTCTTTCTGCTCATCCACATGGCTTATTTAACATCTTTCTTTACAAGAAGAAAGAAAAAGAAAGTTCATACTGCATAAAATATGTAAGAAAAGGCTATAATCCAGAGTAACAAAATAATACAATAGCCTTCAATGTCTAACTGAAAAATAGAGGCCTTCTAAATGGATAGGTTTCCTCAATATCTCTGATGTTGGGTAGAGTTGGACTCTCTAAGCAAAGAGTTCCATGAGGCTAGAGGGCCACCACAGAGAAAGCCCTACTCCTAAGCCTCAGAAAACAGATTAGGCAATACAACTGAACTCACAAAATCTGTGTCTGCCAGAGAGCTATTCCATCATCATGGCAGTTCACTTACCTGTTTACCCATGGGTTCAGGGTTGGTGACCGTCGTGCTGAAGAATCCATCCCACTCTAACCTTCCATACAAGCCAGCCCAGTGGTTGTGCCGGTTTCCCGTGTGGGGCAGACACCAAGGGATTAGGGTATTGAACTGCCGGTCCGCAGGGTCACATGGCTTGCCTAGGAAGGAGAACAGAGTTCAAACAAACCTTCCATTGAATGTGTGGGCAAGGGGGACAACACAATAATGTAAAAATTAGCACTACACCACAGGGCTCAGAATGAAACTGGAATGGGGAAAACCAACTCCTCACTCCAAAACTAAAGGGCCCAGGGATTGCTCCATCCTAGACAAATCTTTCTCTTTTCCATTCCTTAAAAAGGTATTTAAAACTATCACAGAATGGTCAGATCAGCTGTCCACGTTCAAAGGAGGTCACTGTAACCACCAATCAACTGATCAGCAGCTACAGCAAAGTGTAATTTGAAATTATGCTGATTGGCACTGGGAGTGCACCTTCAAAGGGCCTTCCTGTAACTGTTAATCAGCTGACTGGAAGTTACAACAAAGTCCCTTTAAGTCAGACCGGAGAAAGCAATTTGGATTCAAATCTGCAAATTGAATGTTTTTCCTCTGCAGATATCTGCAAAAAGATTTGCAGGATGCAATTTGAATCCAAACCATTTCCTCCAGAGAAAGCAAGCCCCCTTGGCTGCACCAAGGAGTTTCTGATGGGGAACTCCTTAGTGCAGCTGATCCCAGCAGGGCTCCCTGTTAACATTGATCAGCTGTTCTAAAAATGAGTGTCAGGATCTACTTATTAACTTATAACATCTAACCCTTCAATATCTTATAAATGCACATATATTACAGTTTCAATGCACCTATATTAAGGTTTTAATAATGTATAAGTTTATTTACATTTCATCACTTAATTTGATTAAAAATGGAAGTGATTATAATCTATGTGTTGTCAGCCCTGGCTATTAACATCTGACAAAGACCTCTCTGCCAGAGACCTTAAGCAGTGAATTCATGAGGGAGGAGGGGACTGGGTTAAATAGAACACCCTTTGGCTAGCTTCTGACGACAGTTCCTCTACCCAGCAACCCAGCACCTTGTACCTTCCGCGCAGGAGCAGACCCCTCGGAGAGCTCCTGTGGTGCTCCGCCCATTTTTCTTCTCGTGGTGTGTGTAGCGCAGCTTGCGGGTGGTGATGCCGTCCGAGAGACGGACTTCAATGTTGGGCAGATCACGCCAATCTGAGCCCGGGGCCAGCGGAACGTGTCTCATCCGAGCAGCTACCAGCGCACTCATATCCTAGGAAGCAGCAGCCCAGAGTTCATCCTCAGCACTTCAGCTCTCACCGGCATCAGCCTCCCAGGTAGAACCAAACTGAAGGCCTTTCCCCCTCCCACTAGTTAGGGAAATTGCTTGCACTATGTTCCCATCACCAGATAAACATGGTAAGAAATAGGAGAAGTGCTTCACCTTACAGATATGATCCCTGAGGATGGGCTGATACTGGGAACCTCGAATTTGCCTCTGGAACCAGGACTGTGGCTCCCCGTTGTAGGAGATTTCAAGTGCTGATGCCCCGTTCCTGATTTCAGGAAGGTCAGACATGGTGTCTCGGACTGTGATGGTTCGGAATGGGCCCGAGTAGGTCCTAAGGCACATAAAAAGAAGCTGCTTCAGCGGTCAGCTCCTACTGGGCAGTCACCTTCTCCAGAAAGGCACACCCCCACCATACCAGGAAGCCTTGTTCAATAGCAGTGTTGGGGAACATTCTTTGAGCTGATAAACCCTGAAGTTCCAAGGCTGAAACTTGCTTGCACTGACAAATTAAAAACCTTACTTAATCTGGAATCGGTGACCTTCCAACTTGAGAAAAGCACTTACACCCACAATTTAAAAAAATATCATGTCTGCCACAATCTACTGCTGGTGTCAGTTTATCATGTGAAAACAATTCCATTCTAAAAAATGCTTAAGCATTATGGCTCCTGGTTAGGATGAGGTAAGGGGTGGTTATGAGTTTCCCTCAGTGTGGGGCAGGGAGCCTCTACTGCTCCGTCCACATATTGGATCCTAGTGGAATGATTCTGTTCTTAGCCCACAGGTCTCAAAACAAACAACTGGAACGGGACTGAGGGACATCTGTTCCTTGTAATGTGCACATCAGCTCAAAGTGTGCATCCAAAGTGCAAATGAGAAACTTTATATATAAAAAAGCTCATGTGCAAACAGTGGCAATCTTGCAAGGAAATGGAAATGGACTGCCTTCAAGTCGATCCCGACTTATGGCGACCCTACGAACAGGGTTTTCATGGTAAGGGGTATTCAGAGGGGGTTTACCATTGCCTCCCTCTGAGGCTGAGAGGCAGTGACTGGCCCAAGGTCACCCAGTGAGCTTCATGGCTGCGTGGGGATTCGAACCCTGGTCTCCCAGGTCATAGTCCAACACCTTAACCACTACACCACACTGGCTCTCCAATCTTGCAAGGAAACCATGCAATTTAGGCAAGAGACTAAAATAATCAATGTTCAGTGTGATTCTATGAATGTTGATGCTGAAGGAAGTTTAGGATTGTAACCTTAATTTTAAAAAACGGCCAGTAGAAAAGAAAACCAGTGTTAGAAGGGAATGCTCGGAGCATCCTCGGTCTTGTTGAAAACTGGAATATAGTCAGGTGCTGCCTTTGTCTTTGAAGACACCCCAAACACAGACACACCTCAGATACTGGTAGCAGTTAAAATCCAGGAGGTGGCCATTACCTTGTTATATTGCTAACAAACTTCTTGTCATCCACCACCACACTGAGCTGGCAGGCTCGAGGAGCAAAGACATGCAGCGGTTCAGGAAACATGGGAAGTTTCTCTCCAGGGGCTGCAGCCAGCACAATTGCCCTCCTCCGCGTCTGGGCCACACCATACTGACCAGCCTGGGAGGGAGGGAGGAAGATTAAAACTACACACGCACATTAATCCTAAGGAAGAACAAAATAATTGAATCTTCCTAAAAGCTTGTAATTTTGAATTTATTGCATTGTCTTGCATCACTCAATAATGTCTGCCATGATCTACTGCTGGTGTCAGTTTATCATCTGAAAACAATTCCGTTCTAAAAAAAAAAGTATCAACTCTGAACTTGGGGTTCCATATCTGGAGGTAGCCCTCCAGATGTTTTGGAGTCCCAACTCCCATCAGCTACCACCAGCATGGCCAATGGTCAGGGATGATGAAAACTGCAGTTCAGCAACGCCTGCAAGGCCACTGGCGCTTAGGAAAGAAGTGGGTGGGTGGCAAGGGATGCTCCCCTTGGGGGTGCTACCTACAGCTAAGCCAGGTTTGTTTGAAGAAAGAATCCGTGCAGATTTCTAGCATCCCACAAGAAAGGCAAGAGATGAAAACCAAAAATATTTATGATTTCTTTAGATTTATACCCTGCTCTTCAACTAGAGTTCTCAATGCAGCTAACAACATTTATAACATACAACCAATACACCAAGATTAAAAACAGAACTACTTGCTTGATCAGGGCCAATCAGGGCTTTCAGTAGAGACTAGCCAGATGACCCAGGAAAGTCCAGAAGCAGGGCAAAGTGGGAAGAGAGCCATCTTCTATATTAATCCCCACTTACTTCTGGCAATATAGTATATTCCTCTTGAACAGAGAGGTAATTTTCCAGCTGTTACGGATGATAGCCATTGACAAGACTATTGACCACACCTTTGTGAAATTACCTAATTTTAAAACCAGCTGTGTGAGCCCGTGGTCCTCCAGATGTTTTTGGATTACAGCTCTCCCATCATCCCTGGCATTGGCAATGCTAGCTGGGGCTGATGGGAGCTGGAGCCCAACATCTGGAGGGCCACACGTTCCCTACCCTGGTCTAAACTCTCTCACTAAAGGCATCCTATATACTAATAGCAAACTCATTCTCCAAGTGAAGCCTTAAGTAGCCAGAATGGCACCCACCCATCTATGCAATGCAAGAATCAGTGTACTGAGGGGGGGGGAGAAGCCCAGCAAGAGAACCTTATAGTTCTCTCACTTCTAGTGGCACTCTGGACCAAATGCAAATCTAGGAGGAATCTCTTCCCTCATGAGAACCTACAAAACACAAGCAAACTTGCCTCACCATGTCCCCTGCTCTGGTACAAAGGCTGCCTGACTAACATACCTGTAGAACCCCAAAAGTGCATTGGTATCCCATCCGGACAAGGCATCGCAGGGTGAGCTTTAATACCATGGAGCGCTTGAATGAGACAAAGTTCCTCACATTCTCAAGCAAGAAGAACCTCGGCCTGTAGTAGTCGCAGTAGCTGGAGAACAACAAGGGTCATGTGGGTTCAGCTGGGTGGTCTTTTCCTCTCTCCAACAGCAGACATATTTCCTCAGGTTATGGGGCCAAATCTCAGCCCAACGACCCCACCCACTCCCGCAGTTCAGCCTAGGGTCTTGCAACGGTCCAAGCCAGTGAGGAGCTGAATCATCACCCACTCAATACATACTTACAGGAAAAATAAGTAAATAAATAGAACATAATAACTAGTAACAATAAGAATGCACTTTATTATGCTTTTGAGTACTTATCACACCTTACAAACACCCTGTTAGGTAGTTCAATAATATTTCCATATTGAAGGGTCAAGGCATATGAGTGTGTGACTGGCCTAAGGCCATTTAGTGTGTTGAAATGAAATTTAAACTGGGAACTTCCCAATTCATGAATTTCTCACCACTATGTTACATTGGCTCTTAACTGGCTGGGTGTATTCTGCCCCTCACCGGATCAGGACACGGATAACAAATGACCGTGAGCTGAAATTGTGTGGCCTCCCATCTCATCTCCTTGAGATCTTAAATTCCCAAATCATCTCTTTCTTGTTCTTGTGGGATGGCTCCCTGCACACCAAGCATGTCGTGGTTATGTCTCTAGGTCCAGACTGTAATTATACAAAATTGACAAGATTTGCATAATTTCTCTCCCTTTGCATAATTTGTTCTTCAGCTTGTTTGTTATTGTGGTGCATTGTTTATTCTAGCTGTGCTCATCATGTGAAGGGATAAGGAGGCATACAAGAGACTGAAACCATCCAGTCACTCTTATTAGCAGGGGTGGGGGACCTTTGGCCCTCCAGATGTCTCTGAACTACAGCCCCCTAATTCCTGACCACTGGCCATGCTGGCTGGGGATTTCCTGACAGATATCTCAGGAAAGTTGAATTCTGTCCTCATTACCACATCCTGCTTTTCTGCCTCCCTGTGGAATTGCAGAATAGACCCGATTCAGGTTCTTAGAATACAAGAAGCTGTCTTATACAGTCAGAGCACGGATTCATCCTGCTCAATATTGTCTACACTGGGTTGTATTCAACTAAGTCCTAGTCAGATTAGACCCATTAAAATGAACGAACCTGTCTATTAACTCTGAGTAGGGCTAGCACTGAATACTACCCATTGATTGACAGCAATTCCTCAGGGTTTAAGGAGGAGGACATTTCCAGCTCTACCTGGAGATGGCAGGGATTGAATTTGCAACCTTCTGCGTGCAAAGCATGCACTCTACCACTGAGCTATGGTCCTTTCCCTAGAGCTTATACAGCCATTGACAAGAGAGCATTAACCCCAATCACCTGAGGAAGGAGACCACCAGGGAGTTCTTGAACTTGGAGTAAGTGCGGGAATTGAAGCGGTTCATCCCACTGAAGCCTTGGCATGGTGGTCCGCCGCAAAGCATCTCCACGTCACCCTTTTGTGGCAGCTTCTGGCCCAAGGAGTTGGTCTTCTCACCAGACATAACCAGTTTGAGCAGGACATTGCAGTCCTCCGTGAACACGGTGGTGCCAGGGTTGTTCAGGCGGAAGGCCTGTGCAGCCGGCTCCCACATCTCGATGGCCCACAGAGTCTCTGAGACTTCTGACATTGGGAAAAGAAACCGGGGGGTGGGAGTGGGAAAAGGGCTTTACTCCATGTGCTTCACTTCCAAAACCAGGAGGGGAGGCAAAATTCCCCTCTTTTCCTACCAACAGAACTGAACCAAAGCCATAAAACAGCTGCCAATCCTGCACTTCCCACCCACCTAGCAGCTTTTCTAAATTGCCTTGCCTGCTTGGTGGAACCCTTCCGACAAGCCTCCACAGCCAGAGAAGACGTCCAGGGTGCGTAACTTTGGAGGTTTCATTTCAGCAGCTTCAATTTCACTCTGTTCAGATGTTCCTGAAGATTTCCCTTTGCTTCTACCTGCATCAAAACAAAACCAGGGTGGGAGGGGGTGAGGAATCATGTATTAGCATGGCAGCTATAGAGCTATCACTCCAATCCTGCAGGAAGTGGGCCAGGACTCAGATAGTTAAGGACACTTTAAGAGCTACTTTAGAAAGTGACACACCATAGTATAGGGGAGATTTTCAAGAAGCACAAGACACTTTTGAAGGCCCACAACTGGCTTTCCATGAAAAGTTGGGACACCACACTGCCACCACTCTCCCCAGCATGCAGCACTGAAAGCAAGTTTCTCACGGTTTTTTAAATTTTCTTCTCACACAAAAATACTCCTCCCTCTAGGTCAGGCTAGGATCAGGCCAAAGGCTCATCTAAGTCCAGCATCCTCTTCTCACACAGTGGCCAACCAGATGCCAATGGGAAGCCCAGAAACAGGACATGCTCCAATTGCCCATTCATTCGACAGACTTTGATTTGTCTCCACATGATCAAATGTGGGCCATGTACTACATTTTCCCTTTAGTGTTATTAGACAGTAGCACTATTTCTTAGACATTTGGCAGCTGGAAGTGGGACAGAGGAGAGAGAAGATAAACTTTTCTGCAGAGAACCTGTAGTTACTGACTCCTACTCTTTCAGGAAAAAACATAGCCTGGTATGGATGAGGCTTTCATGCGGCTGTTTAAATGAATTCCCTGCATAGAATGGGGTGTCTTGTGTGCTTATTTAACAATATACTGGAAGAAAGAGCAGAACTACTTTCAGCCAGGTCAGGCCACAGGTCCACCTAGTCCAGTATCGTCTACTGGGATTGGAAATAACTCACCAGGGCTACTCCTACTGGATTACAGGCCTTCCCCTGAACTGCAATTTTCTAAACCTGATGGATGCAAAAATAGGATTGAAATGTACAGCTGCTGAGCAGAACGTCTCAGCGGCCAAGGGTTGGGGGACTCTCATGCCCTGCAAGGAGTTTTTGCCCTTCCACGTGGCTTAATAGAATCATGTAAAGAAGCAATTATGGATTGAAAATTTGCATAACTGTTACAGGATCCTGAAATCACTCCTCCGTCTGCATAATTATTGGATGAACCTGGTTCTGAGTTCTGATCCCACCTACCCTGCCCCCAAAAGTGGCCTTCAGGCAGCATAGCTTCCTAGCTCCAAAAGACAGAGTGTGCTGAGCTCAACCGCCAGGGTGATGGCGGCCGTCATGTAGTGCATGAGCACCCACCTTTCCCTTTTCCTTTCCCCTTTCCTTTATTTCCAGAGCTACGGGCATGATAGGGGGGGTCTTCAAAGCTTTTTGTTTTCGCATTATACGCCTGGAAAGGAAAAGGGGAAAAAACCACACACACAGAACAATAGTAAACTTCACGCAAGACACTCTTGCCTTCAAACTAGCCCAGATAAAAGACACAACCACGCTTTCCTGAAAATCCTTTGGGCTTCTGGGAACATTGGTGGGAAGCAGAGACACAGCTGAGAGACAGATGCTTCTGGCCAGAGGCACCACCCCATTGCGAAGCAGCTGCCTCAGGCCAGGGTGTTCCAAGGGTGCCATCAAGGGTGCCAGTAGACCCAAGAGGCACTTCTCTCCTGTGGAAACCCTGTTCCAACAAACAAATGCTGTGGAAGAGCTGTGCACTTTTGCACAGCTCCTCTTCATTATAAAATAGGGCTTACCCAGAGGAAGTCACCAGGGAATTGTGCTCCATGTTCATTAGTGAGGGGGTGTTTTTTTGGGGTGGGGGGAAGAATTTGGGTTTTCCACCTCTGGCACCAGAATACCTTGAGGAGCCAACCAACCATGGTTTTAGCAGCCACCAGCTCCTACAGCAGACAATGCATCAAATGCCACACAATTTCAGTTACATCACGGGGAAGCTCACCTCTAGAAAGTAAAAGCGATCAGAGCCACTGGCAGAGTAGTCCTGGATGTTTTCTGTCAAATCTTCCCCATATACCACAGTGCAGCGGCCCTGCACATCTTTGAACTCTACCATTGCCTCTTCGGCACTCCAGTATAGCAAATTGATATCTGCATGGTAGCTGGCTTTCACGGACTTGTGGGTGTTCTCTGGCCTAGGAAAAACAAGCCACGGAGACATATTTGTTGTCCATGCTCTAGTAACTTCAAGATTGGATTACTGTAATGCGCTCTACATAGGGCTGCCCTTGAAGACTGTTCGGAAGCTTCAGATAGTCCAGAATGCAGCAGCCAGACTATTGATGCGGACCAGTCGGTCTTCGCACATAACTCCTGTTCTGGCTCGTCTGCACTGGCTACCTATTTGCTTCCGAGCCAGATTCAAGGTGCTGGTTATGACCTATAAAGCCTTACATGGCGTGGGACCGCAATACCTGGTGGAACGCCTCTCCCACTATGAACCTACCCGTTCACTTCGTTCGACATCTAAGGCCCTCCTCCGGGTGCCAACTTATTGTGAAGCCCGGAGGGTGGTTACCAGATCTAGGGCCTTTTCGGTGGTGGCCCCCAAGTTGTGGAATAGCCTCCCCGAAGAGGTACGCCTGGCGCCTACCGTATTATCTTTTCAGCGCCAGGTAAAGACCTTTTTATGCTCCCAGGCATTTTAATTCTTCTAATCATTTTAACCTCTTTGTCTGACTAACTTTTGTAACATTGCTTTTTATTTTTATATTTGTCGAATTGTATTATGTTCTGTTCATACATGTTTTGTGATTTTATTGTTGATGTATATATTTTATCTTGCTGTTCACCGCCCTGAGAGCTATTTGCTGAGGGCGGTATATAAATATAACAAAATAAATAAATAAATATTTTTTTCTTGGAAAAGAGAGGACCAAAAAACAAAACGTGCCACTTGAAATAAACTCAGCTTCCTCAGCCATACTGCTTGCAAACACTTGCATAAAGTTTGCAATGAGGGAGTCTTTGCCACCCTCAAGTTCCATTTGTTTAAAGAGTTTTTTTGCCACTAAAATATTCTCACAACTGTTTCTCACGCTGACTACTGCAATACCAGGTTAGTGGACTGTCCCATTTCTTCTTTCAAGCCACTCTTTATCTGCCTTCAACTCTGCCACCGACTCCTCTATAACAGGCCTGGGGGGAGGAGGGAGAAGAAGAGAGAGATTCTGTGGCCCTCAAATTGCTGTCAGACTACAGCTCTCATCATCATATCCAACCACTGGCCATGCTACTGCCCGAGATTGATGGGAGTTGGGAATCCAACAGCATCTGGAGGACTAGCATATAAAGCATCTCTGCTCTATACCATACCCTGCACCTTCATCTTATCTTATTTATTTTGTTATTTTCTGTAAAATAAATTCAAACACTGAACACAGTACATACTGGGTTATAAACCCTAAGAGCCCTTATTTCTGTTTTGCTGACCAATAATTGATCAAGAACAAGCCCTCAAATATTCTCTGTTGTGTTTTGTCCATGTCTCACGTTCATGTGTTGGGGGAACCATTTGATTACTCGCATGTAACGCAGGGGTGGGGTGAGAGGGAGTAGAAGTCTGCTTTTCAGATCTATAGTAAATGGATAAGGGAAGCCAGACATTTCCCCAAGTCCAGCCCTAACACCAGAAGTAAGTAAGGCTGAGAGAAAGGCCCTTGTGCTTTTGAGTGTGCTTTGAAAACATTTTTATTCTGGAAGGCTTTCTGTGATTAATTTTTGCATACAAAGTCTTGTTTTTTGTTTAGGCTGTAATGTTTTTTTACTATGCAGATTTTATTGTTTTTACAGTATTATCTGTAAACTACCATGTGAGAAATTCAGCTACTTTTCAGTTTTAACAAGTTCAAAGTAAGTTTTACTTTACTCAGTTTTTACTTTATGGCCTAACCCTGGTTTCTTCTGCCCTACCGTCTTCAGTTCAAACTTTTCCTAACACACTAAGTGTCACCTCCTCTTGCCTGCCAATCAGTCCAGGATTTCCATCCAAGTCCCCTGCCTGTGTGCATTTCCCTTCACAATCCTGTATCATTGGAATGCCATCAGCATCCTCCTGCCTGCAAATCTGCCTCCAGCCACAGACTCTGCATTTTGCTCAAGCCTTCCCCCTATCATTTGCCCTAACTTTCCTTTATGAGGTCTGTTCCTTGCATCTCATATCTTTTCTTGGACCTCTTTTTATAACTGTTAAGGTGCCCACTCTGTTTGTTACTCCTTCATACGCATTATTCACTACTCCATTACATATGCATGCACATCCTCAATTAAAAGCTAAAACCCCACTGATGTGCTACTGATGTGAAGAAGGAGAAGCCAGACCCTGAGGGCCAAACACAACATGATGCAAAAAGAGCCTCTACCACTGGCGTAAATGGGGAAATTTTCTCCCAATGGCAATAGCAGCTTCAGAGGAGCAATTTTCTTCGAGATTACAGGAGGGGAAGAAAGAGTTACATTCCCACCTCCCTGTCCACTGAAATCCTCATAATAATTATCAACCCCAATAGCTGAGATTTGCATTTTTAACAGCACACATGTTAAAAGTCAAAGATGCATTTCATGCTCAACTCTAGTTTGGCCCTGAATACAAAACTTTGCTCCTCCTCCTGAACAGCAAGTTGCCAGGATGGTGTCCCTGCTGGGTTTGCTTTTTCAAAAAAAGGGGGGCATCCACATGGGCAATCCTGGATGTTAGCTCTTTGCATCTAGGTATCCACACAGTTGCCCATTTAGGGAGATGCATACAAAAGACTCCTCCGCACACATCCACACCTAGCTAGACAATGGGGTGCTCTTGTCTATTTATGACCCGCCAATTTACCAATCCAATTTCTTTTTCCATGTTAGCAGCAAAGCCATGCTGACTGTTACTTGCCTGTAAAGTTTGTACACACGCAGCTTGATTTCGGCTTCGTTGGGCCTGCCACTGCTGCGGATATTGCAGTATATTGCCTTGATTTGTCCAACACGGTATGGCTCAGGTGCATCCTGGTTGCTGCCTTTGATATATTCAGAATACTTGCGATAATGCTCCGGATACAGCTCCTCATCTACTGCTTCCTTCTTCAGGCGCTTGGTTGGGCTGGCCAGCCTCAGGCTGGGGAAAGGGGGAAAAAGAAGAATGAAATCAAACTAGGGCAAGTCAGATACAATACAAAAATTGAACTTTCTGTAAACTACAGAAGAATTTGTCGTCCCCCTCACCACTCCCTTAAGGCTGCTGATGAGACTTCACAGTGGTGTAAGTGTGGGGAGAAAAACTGGCAAAATGGTTGCATCTTGCCTAATCATTTTCACTGACTGGTTTGCGAGGCTCTGCTTGTGCTCATGACTGATAAAGAATCTTCAGGTCATGTGCCTTTTAACTTTTCCATCAAACTGATTAAAATGTGAACACATTTGCATATCAAAAATTATGAAAGTTGGTCAAGATTATATACTAATTTAAATCAATTGCTACCACTCTGGAAATACCCTTTCTAGAACAACGTTTAAAGTGATCTCTTAACAAGTAACGTTCACCAACTAAAATAGTCTCAAAAAGCAAACATCTTTGCCCTTAACTCTCAGCTTCACTAAGAAGTCTGCCCTTAGAAGTTAAAATTGACCACACTGATCAATCAAATTGCAGCTTAACTTTATAGTCCTGTTACACACACTACAGAAGGCTGCCCTGAAGCTCTACAATGTAATCGCACATTTCTTAACTCCCACAACTGTACCCAAGACATTTCTCCCTTTTAGTGACACTTTCTTCTACCTTTCATGTGCAGCTAGGCGAAGTCAGTAATGCACCAAAGGGTCTCCTCATCACACACACCCCATCTATTTAATATCTGTCCCCCTCCCCAAACATTGCTCCTGAGAATAACACGATGCCCATCATGAAGCATTGTTCCCAGGGACATATAAAGCTCAAATTTAAAACATGTGGCAGTTAAGCTGCCATTTGCCTTTGTAAATTAATTTTAAAAATCCACACAAAACAAAAACAGATGGACATCCCAGACATCTTGTACTAAGAGTAAGCACCTCGGCACTTGAAAGTGCTGCAACTTTGTGGCAGGGCACTCCTGAAAGGTACAGAACACCCCCTGCCCACGAGGGACAAAACCCTCCCACCATTTTTTCTGTGGACACTCAGCTATGGGAAAGGAAGAAAGAACGTTAAGTGAACCAGAATATGGAATACCCCTCCTTCTGAAGTTTTAAAGTATTCTGAAAATATACATACAATTTTCAATGCACTGGGCTTATATACATTGATCCATTCTGTAATTCCTGTTTATCGATTAAGTCATTCCTACCCTCAGTGATCCCTCCTCTCGCCACAACTAAAAGCCAGTTCAAGGACCAACCTGAATGGGAAGGCATCTGGAAGGAGGAAGACTCCATCTCCCACACGGTACTGCACCCCATTTTTCGTTGCCATGCTGTAGAACATCTTCCCTTCTGACTCCTCCTGGAGCTCCAAGACTTTGGGGATTTCCTTTTGCCTCACCTCATCCAAACTGGTGCAGCTCATGCAGAACCTAGGAGGAAAGCAGATACGTGATTTGGATCTGGGGCTGGGTAAGGAGAGGAACAAATCCAAACAAACCCCCCTCCCCTCAAGCATTGGATTTATGGGGTGGTGTAAACAGCTCAAGGCATCCAAAGCTCTGGCATAAAGTCACAGTGCACAGAATGCCACATGTTTCTCCTCCCCCCTGCCTGCTTTCAGTATTTTCTAGCTAGATCCACCCCCCCAAGCCATCTAGTTATGTGCACTAACTTGTACTTGTTGTCCTCAGCAGGCTGAGTCTTCGGTGGAGTCTCAAACCTGGCATATTCTTGGTCATACCACATTTGGTAGAAGTAGGTTCTGCCATCATCTTCAACCATTTTGATCTCCGTATCAAGCCCTCCCTATGGGAAGAAGGTTTTGGAAGAGGAGAGGAGGACAAGACAATAAGGTGATCTAAGCAGGACAAGAAATTGACATTATGATTTCAGCATTCCCATGGTCACAAGTTCATCACAGAAGCCACAGGAGCTCAAAGTCTTTCCATCAGTTCGCTTGAGGAATTCCTGGCTGTTCTAAACGGTAGCACAGAAAAGAAACAGACTCAAAAAGAAAACAAGTTGAAAGTTATGGCAGAGTAGAGGAGTGAGAGGTCATGGCCCAAGGCACTGTTCTTCAACCTTGGGTCCCCAGATGTTGTTGGACTACAACTACCATCACCCCTAAACAGCATGATCAATGGTCAGGAATGATGGGAGTTGTAGTCCATCAATTTTTGGGAATCCAAGGGAATCCCTACAAAGCTGGAAGTAAAATGAAATATACCTATGTCATAACAAATGAGAACAATTCTCTTTTTGGCACTCTTTGCTGTAATGCTCTGGATCACAAATTGCTCTCAAGTACCTGCCAGTGGAACCAAAGATCAACTTAATAACAGTAGATTTCCTCCATCTGGCCTAACCCAATCAAATGTGCTCCTTAACTTGGGGATGACAGCAACCTTTTCACCCGAAAAGCCATGTTTACATAAAAGGATTAGGGCTGGCTAAAATGTTTTGCAGGGTATAAAGACATTTGGAAGTAGCAGAGGGATGAGGAGTTTGTGCTACACAAAGCTTCAAGGCAACAACAAACCATGTGGAGTTGGAATCATGATGGGTGGTGGGGCTAGCACAGCCTTCCTCAATGTGGTGGCCTCCATGGATGGGGCTGATGGGAGCTGTAGTCCAAAACATCTAAGGAATGGTTGTAGGTCGGTGATAGAGCACCTGCTTTGCATGCAGAAGGTCCCAGGTTCAATTCCCAGCATCTCCAGGTAGGTCTGAAATCCTGGAGAGCTGCTGACAGTCAGTGTTGACAATACTGAGCTTGATGGGCCAACGCTCTGCAGTATAAGGCAGCTTCTTATGTTCCTAAGACTGTGCTAGCTTTTGTTGTTGTTATGTGCCTTCAAGTCAGTTACGACTTATGGCGACCTCCAATAGCATCTGTCATGAACCACCCCGTGCAGATCTTGTGCTAGCCAGCAAAAGCCTTTGCAACAGATTTGAGACGGGGGGGGGGAAGGGAGGGAAACAAGTGATACTTAATAATTTGTGTGTGTGTGTTTAAAAAGGTAAACACGGCTCAAGTTTCAGACCTGTCAGCTCAAGATATCAGCATCCTGTTTATTGGCCCAGTTTTAAAACTAGCCTGCTGTTAGAACTGGAGCCTATTATTCTTGGATCTATTTTGGATAGATAATAGTGATCTAGGCCCACTTGCTCTCAAGCAGGCACAGAAGAACTTCACACACAAAGCTGGCTTGGCAGACCCCATTCCCTTTAGTCGCATGCTTGAGTGCCCATAACTCAAAAGAGAAATGGCAAAATTTATTCATTTATTGGTATTTATTGGGAAAATATTACATGTAAGAAAACTGTCTAGAAGGAGCAATAATTAGTTAGCAATCAAAAACAAAACATGGCAAGGGTCAAGGAGAAACCACCTCCTTTAAGGAGAGGCTCTCCTCCTACAATGAATCATGGGCCAAATGTCCGGATTGCTTCTAAACAGACAGCACTTCTGGGCTAGGGTGTGTGTGGAAGAGTCGACTCTAACCAATCAAATCCAAGAATGGAAATAAAAGGGGAGGAAAAGAATGGGGATTAGTTCAGTTGTTGCTACTGTCAACAATGGTTAACATATGGAATTATCACCGAGCTAGAGGACCCACAGCAGCCAAAGTATGTTGAGAGGGAAGCTGGCAGGAGCAGAAAGGAAGGTATTTGGGGGTGGGCAGCCAATGCTTTAACATCACCAATCAGGGAGACTGGACAGAAAGTCATAGTGCCTACTGTAATTGGCAGACAGCTTGATTCTTAGAATAGTGATGTCTTGTCGATCCCCTTCACTTGCAGTCCCAGGGGCAGGACCACTGCAGCCAGCCTCCCTTTTGCTCAAAGACTTATTGGATAACAGTGGCAACCTGTTTCCTTGAAGCATTGCCTTACCCGATATATGCCCACTTGACCACATCGATCTGTGGAACTGGTACTTGTAAGTGCCACATAATGCTCATTCTGTACGTGTAAGAAACTAATCTTGGCAGTGCCAACAGTGCCAACAGTCTGAAACTTCCTTCCCATTGACAACAGACAGGTGTCTTCAGTGTACTGTTTACAGTGCCTCTAAGGCTTTTTTGTTTAGACAAGCCTACCTAGATATGTAAAGCTGACATGCCTTTTTATATATATATATTTATTTTATAATGTATATTTTTTAACTGTTGGTTTTATTTTGTAATTTTTTTAGGTTAGCTTGTCTTTTAACTCTGACTTTTATTGATGTTTTATTTTATGCAAACTGCTCAGAGGTTTTTTTTAACCATTAAGCAGTATACAGATTCTGTTAGAGTAAAGAAATAAACCCATTACAGTTGCCAAACCCTCTTTCCATGGTGCTCACTTACAAGCTGGCTAACTCAGCTTTGGCGCTCTAGTAAGGCAGCACCTGCTGTTGCTAGGTAAGCTCGCGTGAGGAAGGAAGGCTGGAAGCTACAGTGATGCTGCCTCCCAAAAGCTAGAGCCAGGCCAGAGAGTGATATATACTGGAAAATTCAGTCAGCACCTTGCCCTGTGAGTGTATTAGCCTGCCACCTAACCTCTGGAGGGAGACAACAGTGCCACCCGCCCACAAAGATCGTCCGAGCAGTGAAATCCTTCAACATACCTCTAAGGACCAGTTCTCCGAGGGAGACTTGTAAAGGACATTGACTTTGCCATGAATGTACGTCAGCTGCATGTCTTCACACTCATCCACCAAAAAGAGTTCCAGTGGGTCAGATGTTGCTCCCAGAATGGTGTCAGTGCCACGACAAAACCAGTGGGCATGGAACATCGGCCCAGCAACAGGATCCTCCCACATAGCAGTGACTCTATAGGGTGCAGAGGGAGAGAGAAGAGCAAAGAATGAGCTTCCACAAGAATCCAAGACAAAGAAACCACCCCCAAGCAAAGATCTCCCACTAATGTGAATACCTCTTTGTTTTGTCCCAAGCCCACCCATGAAAGGTGGTCTAGTTGGCAATGCAGTGAAGAGGACAAAGGGCAGGCAGTGGGGGGCAGAGGAGAGGAATTCTGGATTTTACCTTTAGTTTTGTGCAATTCAAAGAGTCAGAAAGGCTCCGAAGACCAATTGGGAATCCTTATCACCTTTATAAAGGTAGGTCACAGTATTACCCCTTCCCCTTACTGCATATATTGAACCTTGCGGGCAGGGGCGCAGGAAGAAACCTGAGGCTGGGAGAGAGCGTATGGCCACCTAGTGAATTCATGGCTGACACATGATTTCTAGTTCACAGCTCAGCCTCTTAGCTGCTATACTGCAATAGCTCACAAAAGAACCATATACTGTAAAAGGTGGATTATCACCCTCTGACTATGAAGCAGCAATAGGCTCAGAATGATTTATACCAGTGGGTGAGATTCCCCCCTTCCATGGCTCCTCTTTTTCTAAACCTTACCATGCTTGGCAACTATACACATCTTTCATCCACACATGCAGCCCAATGAATAAGGAAGTCACTACTATCCCTAAATTGTAAACAGGACAGTTTCCAGGTAGCCTTTATCCAAGTTAAAGGACATACCTGAATGAAGGTTGAGTCCAAGCCCAACACCTCTACCAATAACAGGACAACACACCTTGCTAGATAAAGAGGTTTTGTAGGGTCGTCAGGGCTGACAGAAACACAGTCGCCAATCTGCAGAGTCTCCGAATCAATGCACACTTTCTGGTAATAGTCCTTCTTACCATCACTCTGCATACAGAAAAAGGAGACATGGGATTGACAGGACAAGAAAAGCACAAACATGGTGGTCTTATAGACTACATCACAAGCACACTGACTCCCATCTTCCTTGCTGTCACATCATCTCAGAGCTCTCTCTTTCTTGGCAGAAGGATACTGCCTGGCCACAAATGCCACTAAAGAATCTGGCTGGCAATGTGTAGAGCTGCTGCATCCTTTCATTCTCTGAATAGCTCAGATCCTTTCCCCTTTTCGTTATGCATGTCTCTCGCTCTCACGGTTGCAGAAAACTAGAGTTTCAAATTGTGTTTTAATTTAGTTTGTTTTCTTTAATTAGTTTGTTATTGCTTGGTCTTATATTTTAATGTTTTTGGTTTGTAAGACGTGTAGAGAATGTTTGTTTGACAACAGCTGTATAAATGTAATAAAATAAATAAGTTTAATAATCAATCTGTAAAAGCAAAAACTGTGTCTAATTCACAAATGAACTACAACAAGCACCCAGGGACATCAGCCCCTTAATGGAGATATCCACTGACTGATAATCTAGCAATGCCCTACAACACTGATTTACACCAGGGGTACCTAATGTGGCACCCTGCAGATGTGGTTGGTCTCCAACTCCTATTAGTTCCAGCCAGCATGGTCAATGGTCAGGGATGATGGAGTAGTCTAGGAGCATCTGGAGGGAACCATGATGGCTACTCCCAATTTACACAGTGAAGTGCAGAGCAAAGAATGCAGCTGTTGAACTCAAGGGACTTCTGAATTCCACACACAGCTCAGAAGAGGGATCCCAACCTAACCCCTTTTTCCAACTGGTTGAACATGTGCCATTTCCTGAACAGGCAGCATACCTTGACAGGTTCTCCCACCCAGGAAATTCGGTTCTTGCTTTGCTTCTTCTTCCTTCCTTGCAGCATCTTTTTGGGTGAGGGCACTTCAGGGATGTTATCGTCCACTTCCTCATCTTCATCAGCTTCTCTCACAGCCAGATTGGGGCACCTAAAACCAAGGTGTGTTTTTTTTTAAAAAAAAACATGCACAGTCTGAGCAGCTGAGAAATTGAGCCCTCACCAATTCAGCACACCCACATTCTCCCTATACGTGGAGAGTGGCAACATAAGAACAGGCCTTCCCAGTGCTAGCCCCCCCTTTGGGCAACACTCTCCCCAGGGAGGCATCTCTGGTGCCATCCTTCTCAATGGTTACGTGCTGGGCGAAAACATTTGTCTTCTCTCAGGCATTTAGTTCTTAACTTTGGGAAGCTTTGGAGAGCTTCTGTTGTGCAGCCTTCCTAAGAAGGGTTGCTCCATCGCCTGATATACTGTTGTTTAAAAAATATCCTTAACTTTTAATTTTTATTAACTGTAAGTCGCTTTGAGTGCACATTTGTGTAGAAATAAATTGTAAAATAACCCCCTTCAATTCTGCATATTGCTCACATTTTGCAAGCAGATTTCTGCAACTGAAATATTAAGTTTGCCTTAATCGTCTCATTTTCTGCAGCCTTTTCAATGCTCTGTACAATAAGAACTGTAATGCCATTGCAATTGATGGTCTCAGTCACCTTTATGAAAATGCCATGCAGATACTAATTATGTGCACTAAGTAAATTTGGGTGCATGGAGTAAGTTGCCCACTGTTGGGTCAACAGAAATGGCCAAAGGTTGCCCTCTTGTCCAAGTTTGCCCATCAGGTCTTCTTCAGGCTCTTCAAGGCAAGGGTCATAATTACCTCCTCATTAGGCAGGCCTGTTTCGACCTCCCAGTGCCGCCAAACTTAATCATATCCTGGCAAGCTTTGCACTGGCCACACTCTGGCTGCTGGCAAACCTGGAAAGAGAGAGAGAGAGAGAGAAAAGAAAGACAAGGGGATGAATCAACGTATGCATATGGCCAGAGAGCTGCCAGGAGCTAAGCCTTGAAACTAGGGTACTTCACAAGGAAATTGGGGAAGGGTGAGCACTATTAGCATGCTTGGAAGACTGGACTGGTGTTTCACAATCCAACGTAGGCTCAACTGTGAAGATAATTCAGCAAACTCATAAGGAACAGTAGAATGCTGACCCAGCTGCTATCAGTAGCAATTACTAACAGGTCTCAAAATGGAAGATAGCAGCATAGGAAAGGGAGGGAACCACCCACTACTAAATAAAGGGCAAAAAGAAACAAGGCCATAAGGCAGCCTTCACCAGCCTCCAGATATTTTTGGACTGGCTGGGGCTCATGGGAGCTGTAGTCCAAAAATATCCAGAGGGCGCCAGGTTGGCGAAGGCACAAGGGAGCACCTGGAATAGTTTTGGGGAGAACAGTTTAAGAGGTTTGACCTGTTCCATTATATTTTATGGAATCCCTTCCCATGGCAGCCTGCTTAATACCCTAGTTGTTATCGTTTAAGGCCAGGCAGAAACATTTATGTTTTCCTAGACTTTTAAGAATTCCCAAAATTCACATCTTTTACTTGGAGCATTTTAAAAAAAATTGTCCATTTGAATGGACCGCTGCTGTTTCAGTTTGTTGCATCAGGCTGTATGCTCTATTTTCTTTTTTTAAACTGGACTTTTTAATGGTTTTTTACTATTTTTGTTAGCCATCCTGGGAACACAAGTTTAGGTTGAAGGTGCAGGGTACACACCATGCAAATAAGTAAGTTCTGAAAAATAAGAGACCTATTCCAAGAGTTCCTCACTGCCCTGTGGAGAAGTACCCAACAGCAAGACGATTCCCCATGTGTCAACCTATCGCAGCCACTTTTTAGTCTGCTCCAGGTTCCTTCACGCTCCCTCTGATGGAGCACAGAGGCAATAGAGTCGAGTCAGAGAGCCTCCCACTCCAGCCTCCTGGTTTTGGAAGGTACAGCTGTAGTCTTCTCTAGGAGCTGTTGGATAAGGTCAAAGACAAATCTAGGAACACTTGGTCAGAATGAGGGACTGTACTTTTTTGTTATCCAAGCACAGATGAAACAAATTAGGGTAAGAGGCCAATGATCAAAGCAGGAGCTCATAGCTTGGGTTTCTGCCTACCTGCCCTGCTTCAAATAAATAAAAGCGATCTGTTAGGCATGGGGGGAGGGGTTGCATGCTGTGCTCTGAACTGGACGGCACTGTATTTTAACCATTTGGGAACTTTTTGGCCAGGAGCGGGGGCAGGGAGTTCAATAAGGCAGGGGGGAAGAGAAGCTTCACTCCCTCAGCAGTGGAACTCCCCACATCAACAATGTAGCCACCCAGCCATTGGATTAGCAATGCAGCATCTCTGTGCAAGTTACCTCACAGACCCCACAGCGCCTGCGCTTCGAAACATTCTCTTTATCTTCCTCCTTTTCATTCTTCTCTATTTGCTCTGAGAAGAAAGTGTCAAAGATCAAATGGACCAGCTTGGTGGTAGTAGCTTTTGTGGGCCCTTTGTCCTTGTCTATCTTGGTTGGGTGCCTGATGGCTTGCCTTCTTGCAGCTCGCCTGGGAGAAGGAGGAGACAGCTGTGAAAAGCTATGCAATTGCAGGAGTTGTATCCAGATGCAAAATATCCTACAGGGAAAGAATTACTGGAACAAGATGGAACTCCCCATTCTCTATCTCAAAGTAGCTATGGCAGGGGTAGTCAGTGTGGTAGTTCAACAACATCTAGAGGACACAACTTCCATCATCCCAGACAACTGACCATGCTGGCTGGGGCTGATGGGAATTGTAGTTCAGCAACACCTGGAGGGCTCCTAGCTGGTTAGCCCTGAGCTATGGTTTTCTGTCCTCATAAGGATAAGAGGAAATCCCCTCAAGTTGACTTGTACGAGGAGATATAACTCAGTGGTACACGCTTCCCATGCAAAATGTTGCAAGTTCAATCCTCAGCATCTAAAAGCCGTTAGAACAAAAGATACGTCCACATTCTGGAGACTGGTCTCTAGAGGCTATCGATCTAATCCTGTTAGTGTGGACTTCCACATCTCCCCCTGCGAGTGGGAAGCTTATTTTAGATCTATTTACATGAAGGGACAATGTATTCCGTCTTCAGGTTGGGAGGATATTAATACTCTCCCTACTTGGCCCCCAGCGTCAATCTCAGAAATTACCATTCTTCTTAATAATCTCAAATTGGGCAAGGCACCTGGGGTTGACAATATTCCTCCAGAACTCTTAAAGGATAATATAGAGTGGTGGGCGCCAATTTTAGTGGCCCTTTTTACTTCGATTGACCAAACTGAGTATATTCCGGAGGATTGGAAATTAGCCATCATAATCCCTATTTTTAAAAGAGGGAACAGAGCTGACCCGGTAAATGATCGCCCGACAGCCTGTTGAGTATCATTAGTAAACTGTATGCATCTAATCTTTTAGAGAAATTAATAGATTGGATGGAGGCTGAAAACATCTTAGCGGATGAACAAGCCGGCTTTAGAACTGGACGATCCATTATAGATCAGTTTGGTGCTCCACTTGGTGGACAAGTATTCTTCAAAGCCCAGGGGATCTCTTTATGCCGCATTCATGGATTTTAAGGCAGCCTTTGACTTGATCCCCAGGGATAGGCTATGGAGAAAATTAAGGGAGTCTAACATCAACGAACGTCTTTTAATTCTTATTCGTACTCTATATGAAAACACCCATCTAAAAGTGAGATGCAATCGTGCAGGTAACTTGACTGCGTCGGTTCTAACTACCAACGGAGTCAAACAGGGGTGTGTACTTGCCCCCACTCTTTTTAATTTTTATATCAACTCGCTAATTGCTGCCTTATCATCTGTAAACTCCCACTCTCCTAAACTGGCCAACAGGCCATTATCCGCCTTACTATATGCTGATGACGCCGTTCTCCTATCTTTAACATCTGTGGGTCTCCAGCGTCTTTTGGGAGCAGTATCTGTTTACTGTAAGGAGGAAAAGCTTGAAGTTAACTATGATAAATCCAAAATTTTGGTTTTCACCCGTAGAAAGTCCAATCATCATTGGCAGGTGAATGGACATCAAATTGAACAGGTCCCGGTCTTTAGATATCTAGGGATATTGTTCCTTGTGTCTGGATCATGGTCTGCACATATGAACAACACGGCGGAGAAGGCAATTTGAAGTGCGAATGCAGTTCTTGCCTTTTTCTTTTCTAAAGGTGGGCAGTTCATTCCCTCGGCCTTACAGGTATTTAATGCTAAGGTCCTCTCTCAACTGATGTATGGCTCCCAGCTCTGTATACAGAGTAATTACGCTTTATTTGAGAGCATTCAATCCAGATTTTCCAGAAGCATTCTTGGTGTTCCTAAGTGTGTTCCTAATGTGATGCTGCATTTAGAACTTGGCACACTATTGGTAGAAACACGCACTTGGACTCATAGGTTCAACCTTTGGTTGAAACTGCTATTTGCTCCCCTAGGGCTTGCTCCACTAATTCTGATAGACACTTTTCAATCACGATGGCAAATTGCTGTAATTAATAAATTACATTTGATCGGTCTATCACAGTCGGTGGTAATAGGCCTGGGCTATAGCAAGGCCAAGGAAGTTATATGCCAACGTCTTTGTGACACTGAACTACAAAATAATCTGAGCTGTGTGGTGGCATATCCATTTTATCGGCTCAGTGTGAGTTCCTTAGCACCTGCGGGCTATTTAACCAAACTGAGCATCACCAAGTATAGGAGATCATTCACATTGGCGCGTTTTAATGTACTCCCCTCAGCACTTTTGGAAGGAAGGTACAAGAAAATTCCTTTTACTGACCGGGTATGCCTCTGTGAGGCCGGTGTTGTGGAAACTATTGATCATGTTTTACTCCAGTGCTCGTTATATCTCGACCTACGTGAACTTTTTATTACCTCAAGTTTGGCTAAAATGCCGAGAGTCCCAGACACACTATATATTTGTAGTCTACTCGAGGACCGATGTCACGAGGTTACAGAACTGGTAGCGAAATTTTGCGTAGCTGCCAAAATTTTGCGTAGCTGCCATTGCTCGCAGGAAGGTTTAAGTTAAATGATTTTAAAACATTTTCTTAGCTTATTGATGAGTCAAGTTTTTATCTTGTAACTATAAACTACATGCAAATTGTTCTGTATTGTTCTGCTGGTCAACGACCAAAATAAACCAATTATTATTATAATCCTCAGCATCTCTAGACAGGGCTGAGAGAGACCTCCGTCTGAAATCCTGGAGAACCACCACCAGTCAGCACAGATAATACAGGGCTAGATGATCCGACTCAGCACGAAGCAGCTTCCTACGTTCTCAGCTCTTTCCAATGGGACAGCAACTCAGGCTTAGTTCTCACTGAAGTGGTAAGCCTACATACATGCCGTATTAGTCTAAACTTCGGGGGGGAGTGTGATGTTCCTGTATTAATGTATATATGGTAAGTGCTGTTTGTATAGAAGATACATGGCAAGTGGAATGAAAGAGAAGGGGGGAGTAAATGAGCAGTAGAATGCTGGATGATTGGCTGAGTGTTTGAATGGCTGAGAGTATAAATGGAAGGATGACAGTTGAATCTGGGTGGACGTTAGTGGGTTGTTTGAGAGGTGTTTGGTGGACGTTAGTGGGTTGTTTTGGTGGAGTTGGGAGGTGGGTGTGAGTTAGTGAATGTCAGGAGAGTGTGGAGAAAGAGGGAGGTGGAGTTCGGATTAGTAATAAGTCAAATATCACAGTAATAGATGAAACCATAAGCTTGTAGATCATTATCAAAGTTATCTTGTTATTAATGTTATTTAATAAATACTATTTTGGTTTACCGAAGGCCTGATCCTTGGCTGGGGTTTCACAGACTAGAAGGGAGGGTAAGATAATAACCAAGGCTGAAGGGAAACAGTAACAAATGGTGGCAGTGGTGAAGAGGAGAAGATAACATTATAAGTATCCAGAGCAACCCCGAGTTATGAGTTATCTGCATTGATACAAGGGGGTTGGGAACAGCATAGGCACGCAGTCACGAATGTAACCGGATATAGAGACTCAGGCAAGGTCTCTGGGAACATTGGTTGTAGAACGTGACTGGTGGTGCTGCCTAGCAGGGGGATCTATTGAGATCTGTGCTAGAGCGGAGAGAGAAACCATAAAAAAAGGACAGTCTGGACTGATGGAGTCCCTGGTGGTGCCTAGTGAAAGGCAGTAGCCACGAGCAGGTAGGAACCTGACAGGGAGAGCCAGGGAAGGGCGTCACAGGGAGACCTCACATGCTTTAATCAAAAAATATTCCTTGTACACAGAAAGCTACCGTGCCAGAGAGGGAGAGAAAGAGAGGGAGAAAGTCTAGGGTAGAGCCCCATCTTCTAAACAGTTAGCTCAGGTAATATTCAGCACCACTGTGCACTACAAAATGCAAACCCTCACCTACGGGTCTAAAGTTGTACAGTTCAGAGACACAGATTTACCACCTCGTAGAGCAGGTGTGGGGGTTTCCAGATGTTGCTGAACTATAACTCTCATCAGCCCTGGCCGTTGGCCATGCTTGTAGTGACTGCTGGGAGTTGTAGTTCAGCAACATTTGAAGGGTCAAAGGTTTCCCACACCTGTCACAGAGCAACTCCCACAAGGAGGCTGTTGCCATACCTTTTCCCCAGAGTTACTCCAGCAAGCTTGATCAGGTCTCTCATGCAGGGTGTGATGAGAACAGGGGGCTCATCACTGTCTCCTGCCTCATCATAGCTTTCCACTTGCTCCACCACAAACTGGGCATGCCGGAGGAGGGAATCTTCTGTGAAACGGTTGAAGTTCAGCCCAGCAGGAGGGACAGTAGTCTGGAGAGAAGTAGAGGAGGCTTAACAATGCTACCATTTTTAAACGGACAACTCAAGAGAAAGAATTTTGAGCAAGAACAAAGACACACTGCAACAGCAGGTTCATCTGGTCTCTCAGCTGACTGGTGGTCAAAGATGGCTACTCAGTCATCTCCAGAGGGCAGTGCGCTCTCTCTCAGCCTAACCTACCCCACAGGGTTGTTGTGAGGATAAAAAGAGGGGGGATGCATAGACAATGTATGCTGACCTGAGCTACTTGGAGGAAGAACAAGGTATAAATGTATTAATACATATTTTTTAATAAGTAAAGCCTTAGCTTCAACCATCTTTAAAAAAGTTAGACTTCTTAAAATAGTCAGAGAGTGAAAAAAGGAGCTGGAGATATATATTTTTTAAGTTTAAATTTGCTCTCAAGCAGATCTCCATACGTCATGATATCAGCCTAGCCAAGATCCTTCTTGAGATGCACAGGCATGGCAAGCAGCAATGTGGATTTTCTGGAGAAATGTGAACATGGCTTCACTTCTTATGGATGCAAAGCACGGCTGCCTTGGCCTGTCAGACTAACCTCTATCTTGTTCAGCAAGTCCTCATAGCTGACGTCAGGATTGTTTTGCAAGAATTCAACAACAATCTTGCTCATGTAGATCTTCTCTTGCATCAGTGCAAAGATAGGGGCATACTCCTCACTTGGTTCCATCAGGATGTAATCTGCAAAAGCTAGAATGCAAAGCAAATGTGTGGCCCCATAAATGAGATTTGAGTACAAACACCTAGGCAGCTATGAGCTGACAGGGTGATTAAGCAATTTAGGCCTGACCACCTAACACCACCAAGAGCTGCCTTAATGAGTAAGACCAAAGGCCTAACCCTGCACCCCATTTCCAACAGCAGTCAGCCAGAAGGCTCTGGAAGCTCACAAGCTAAGTACAAAGGTTTCACATAAAGGTTGTTTGTCCCCATCACCTGCCTCTCAAATATACGCTGCCTCTGAACATGGAGGTTTCATTTTCCACAGGAGGCCTGCCATCAAGCGGGTATCATAGCTCCACCCATTGTCCGAAGGCAAGAACATTCTGAAGTCAAGACTAGGGGCATCAGGCCCCTCCCACTCTCCAGTTCATTCTTGCCTTCGTCTGAGGCAGTTGGATAGAATGCCGTGTACTAAGGCTGTTTGGAGCTGTATATTCTCCCCCATCCACGGGCGTATACTTAGCCATCTGAGCCGGTACATTCTGCCCCATCCGTGGCCGTGTACTGAACCCCCCTTGAAAATATATGATGGCGGAACAGCCAGTGACAGCTCAGGCAACCAAACCTAAACAATCTAAGTCAGCCAAGCACAAGCATACCAAAGCAGTTGCTAAAACTAAGCATCTATCCAGCCACAGCACGACCAAGCGGGCACGCTACGTCTCTGTTCCGGTTTCCAAGGAGGCAGGCCAGGAACAATAAACAAATGTTTTTCATTCTCCGACCGCATCCTCCGAGGAGGACTTTGCAGGGTTTCCTGACCAGCCAGCAGCCAGCTACCCTCCTCCCATTTTACCACCTAGGGCTCATTCATTTCTCAGCCTGCTGAGCTGCCCATAACTTTGCCTCTACAAGCGCAACCATCTCCCACACCGGGGCTGCAGCGTCTCATGAGTTCATATCACAACTAGAAGACATGCTATAATTCTTCTCTCAAACGCAGTCACAGGTCACTGCCATTCCTCAGCGGAGTGTTCACAGACAATCCGATGCTATGGGCCACTATGTATGCAATGAGGCAGATCCATCATGCTCTCCAAACCCTTTTGACATTGCCAGGGGCAGGTTTGTCGATGACGTTCCTGGTGGGGAGGATCCACCATATGCTCTGCAAGCCGAAGGTGACGAGTGGAGTAATCAGTCGGAACAAGAGGAGGATACATCTTATCGCCTATTTGATGCAGCCGATTAACATCCCCTTGCTCGCAGAGCCTTGAACACCCTTGGTCTCCAATCTCCGCAACCTGCAGCTGCCACTCCCGCTATTAAGGGGGGCAGGGTCCTGAAATCCCCCAAACCAGCAGAGCACTACCTCCCTGTGCCAGATCCTATTGCTAAACTGGCCAAGGACGAATGGTCTCACCCATTACAAACACACCACTTTAACGCCCTTGCGGGCAAGCTTTACACTTTGGCTCCGGAATTTACAAATAGACTGGCCGTCCCCGGGATAGACAAGCCGATTTCCAGTCTAGTCTATAGATCCCTTCTGCCGAGGGAAGGGGACTCACATTTGAAGGACGCCACTGAGCGGAGACTAGACTTTGCCTTACGCAAAAACCACGAGGCTACTGCTTTTACCATGTGAGCTTCTGCATCAGCTTCCATCTTTTCCAGAGCAGCAATGATGTGGTTGGATGACCTCTTAGATGATCCTAATCCCGATCCTGCCTCTCTGAGGTCACTGGTGAAATTACGCAAGATGGCAGCGTTTGTGGCTGATGCCACCTTGGACGCAACTCAGCTGGGAGCAAGAGCCATGGCAGCTCAGGTAGTTGCTCGGTGGACCCTCTGGCTCCGTCACTGGGAAGCGGACTCTACAGACAGGGCACCTTTTTCGGGCTCATTATTCTTCGGCGAGGAAGCCCTAAAGGCAGTACTAGTGGACCCCAAGGATGCTCGGAAGCCTGTCTTGGCCACTGTCAGGAACGTTGATTGCAGGCCCTTCAGACGTTTCACCCCATACTGCACACCCCAGCCCTTTTGAGGAGCGCGGCCTGGGGGACGAGGCCGAAATTTCTGAACCAATGATTTCCGTTCCTCCAGGGGAGTCTGGAACAGACGTTTCCCAGGCAGAGGTCAATACCAGAGACGCAGAGGTGCCTCAACGTCCTCATATCGTGGAGGGTCTCGCCAGCGCAGACAGTACTGACGCGATACCAGTCGGGGGCAGACTGCTTCTGTTTGGAGACCATTGGCTGCGTCTGACTCAGGTTGCCTCGATCAGAGATCTCTTTTGTTATGGATATGCACTAGAGTGTTGGGCAACCCCTCCAGGCAGATTTCATCCCTCTCCTTGTCCCAAGGCTCCATCCAGGCACTACATCATGCAGACAGCCATACATCACCTCTTGGACACAGCGGCAATAGAGCCAGTCCCTACAACAGAGAGGTCGGAAGGGGTGTACTCACTCCTATTTGCTGTGCCCAAACGAGATCTGTCATGGAGGGCGGTGTTGGACCTCAAGTTCATCAACCATTTTGTAAAGTATCGCAGATTCAAAATGGAATCCCTCCACTCCATTACAGAAAGCCTTCACGAAGGTGACTTCCTGGCTTCTATCGACCGAAAGGAAGTGTACTTCCATGTGCCTATTTGCATAGCCCACAGAAAGTTCCTTCGGTTTGCCTTCGACCCCCAGCATTTTTAATATCGAGCGATGCCGTTCGGTCTCTCATCTGCCCCGAGGGTCTTACTCATCCTAGTGGCTTACCTCTGCCTTCAAGGGGTGCTTATCTACCCCTACTTGGACGATCTTTTAATACGGGTGAGTTCCAGGGAGCTGGCTCATCTCCATTTGAAGCTCACGCTCCATGTCTTGCAGACCCATGGATGGCTAGTCAATTTCGACAAAAGTCATCTCCAACCAACCCAACGTCTACAACATCTAGGGGCAATGTTAGACACCCTGCAGGCGATGGTGTTCCTGTCTCCAGACCACATAACCGCCATCATAGACATCGCACGGTTTCTGATGCATCGCCCAACCGCGGATGTGATGCTTCTAGCAAAGGCTCTGGGAATTTTGGTGTCCACCATCCATATTGTGCCATGGGCTCAAGGTCATACTCGCTAACTTCAGTGGGCCTTATTACCGTTTCAGCAGGACATTGCCAGGTCCAATCATCGAACAATTCCCTTGAATCCGGTACTGCATCTTTCCTTCCGCTGGTGGACGATGGTCCAACATCTCAACCAGGGCACTCTGTTCAGAGAACCCCGCAGGACTGTTGTCACCACAGATGCCAGTCTCATCGGCTGGGGAGCCCACTGCAACTCCCAGTTCGTTCAAGGGGTTTGGTCCGAAGCCGAGCAGACTCAGAGCATCAATTGGCTGGAACTAAAAGCTGTCCACTTAGCTCTGCTTCATTTTCAGTCTCTGTTCCCCTTGGACCATGTTCTCATTCGAACGGACAACACGTGTGCGAAATCTCATTTAAACAGGCAAGGGGGAACCAGGCCCCATTCTCTGCAGAACCTAGCCTACCTCATATTCGACTGGGCAGAACAACATCTACAATCCTTGAAAGCAGAACATCTCAGAGGAATTTGGAATGTGACAGCAGACTGGCTCAGCAGACAACAGGTCTTTCCGGGAAAATGGAAACTTCATCCGACCATTTTCCATCTTCTCCAACGTCGGTTCGGCATTTTCTCAGTCGATCTGTTTGCCTCCAGTCGCAATTACCAGCTACCCAGGTACTTCACATGATAGCTGGACACGACAGCAGAAGTGGTGGATGCTCTGTCGCTACCGTGGCCGGATGGCCTATTGTACGCCTTCCCTCCAATACCACTTTTAGCCAGAACCTTGAGGAAGGCGCGACACAAGAAGGCCAAGCTGGTTCTGATAGCCCCATATTGGCCCAGTCGACCATGGCTCTCGGACCTCCTTGCCATGTCAGTGACAGACCCTTGGACGCTCCCAGTCAGGCCAGACCTCTTTTCCCAGGGTCCAATATGGCATCAGGACCCCAATTGGCTCAACCTAACAGCGTGGCTTTTGAACGGGGACATTTGAGATCTGTTGGCCTGTCTGAAGCTGTTATTGACATTATATTGGCCTCTAGACGACCATCTACCACTCGTATATATCAGCATACTTGGGTGGCATTCTCCAGGTGGTGTCAGTCCCAGAATCTCAATCCTTCTCAGGCCACAATACAACAGGTGCTGCAATTCCTTCATAGGGGCCTCATGATGGGGCTTAGACCCAACACCTTACGTCGACATGCGTCCACTCTGTCGTCCATTCTCTCAGTTTCCTCCACTGGTGCTCCTATTGCCTCGCACCCTTTCATCAAACATTTTCTGAGGGGAGCCGCTCTACGTTCACCGGCTGTATCCCACCGCTTCCCTTCATGGAGTTTGTCAAAGGTCCTGCAGGCTTCATTCGAACCCCTTAGGACTGTGCCATTACGTCTATTGTCATTCAAGGTCCTGTTCCTGATCGCAATCACCTCTGCGAGACGAGTTTCGGAATTGGGAGCATTGTCTTCTGCCCGCCATCTCTGTGTTTTTCACAAGGACTCTGTTGTACTGAAGACTGATCCTTCCTTCCGTCCCAAGGTCAATTCAGTTTTCCATTGCAACCAGGACATTGTTCTTCCTTTTGCCCGAATCCTACCCATCCTCTGGAGAAGGCTTGGCATTCGTTGGATGTTCGGAGGGCTCTCAAGACCTACTTGTCTCGGACCCAGGATATACGACGAACTGAGTCTTTGTTTGTATCCTTTCATCCACGTTCTATGGGGAATAAAGTAGCTAATTCCACCTTATCCTGCTGGTTGCGCACATGTATTACCTTAGCTTATGAGTCCCTTAAGCTTCCTGGTCCATCTAAAATAACAGCTCATTCCACTAGATCAGCAGCCACTTCGGCTGCTTTTGCTACCAACGCTCCTATTGCTGATATTTGCAGAGCTGCTGTTTGGTCTACCCCACATTCGTTTATAAGGCATTACAAAATAGATTGTTATACCTCTGCCAATGCCTCTTTTGGCAGGCGGGTGTTGCAACAGGTTCTTAATGATGATTAGGATGTGGGTGGTCCCTCCCTGTTATGGGCTGCTTTGGTACATCCCGCTTGATGGCAGGACTCCTGTGGAAAATGGACCACTGGTCTCACCTGAAGGGTAATTTTCACAGGAGGCCTGCCATCACGACCCTCCCAGTTGGAGGATACCTAGAGATTGTTCACCGGTTGCTATATATTTCTGTTATGCTATTCTGTTCAGGTTTGCTAGTGAAGTCAAGACTTCTAATACTGTTATATTGAAATGTTAGCGTCGTATTATTATGAAATTGCTATTATGTTATGTTCTTGCTGGTAGGCCTGTTGGCCTCTTTTCATGCACTTTTAGATATTTCTCTCTAGACTCGTCGCAAATGAACTGGAGAGTGGGAGGGGCCTGATGCCCCTAGTCTTGACTTCAGAACATTCTTGCCTTTGGACAATGGGTGGAGCTATGATACCCACTTGATGGCAGGCCTCCTGTGAAAATCACCCTTCAGGTGAGATCAATGGTCCATTTAGCTGTCATGGCCAGTAGCTGTTGATGTGCCTATCATCCATGAATTTTCCCAATCCTTCCAAAAAGCCATACCCCCTGTGGCTCTCCAGCTGTGGCTGGACTCCCAACTCCCCTGAGTCCCAGTCAGGATGGTCAATGTTGATGGGAGTTGCAGACCAGCTGGCCAACCAACTGGCTGTCACCACATCTTGTGGCAACAACTTCCATTAAGTTAATTACATATAAACCAAAGAAAGCATTCTTTTGTCTGTCCTGAACTGACTGCTAAATCATTTTTATTGGGTGACCGCATATTCTAGTATTATGAATAAACAGAGAGAGAGAGAGAGAAATTCTACCTATCCACCCTCCACAATAGGTCCAACATAGTGTTTGTCTCTATGGCTCTTCTAGTTTTTAGAAAAACTAAAAATCATTTGTGACTACCAGCCAAGGAGGAGCCTGTGAAGTTCTAGTATTCTGCTCACCAGCCTTTTTCTTGAGAAACTTGCAATGATGTGTTAATTCTGACACAGTATTTTTCAAGCACGCTGCTCATTGGAAACCATTCCCAAACCATACTCATTCAGGAAATGCTACACTGGAAGAGGCCCTCTGCCAGCAACCCACATACAACACAATTATAGTAGCAAAGCTACTGCACGGCTGCCATGAGGGTTAAGCGAGAGGGCCTGCAACACACAAGGCCACAATCCAGAGGAAAGTCCCCCTGCATAAGCCAGACTCAAATAAGTCTGCCTGAAAAAGAAATGGGATGGCATCCCACCTCACTTCAAGCACAACACAGAACAGAAATGGGGGTTAGCAGACCTAGAAGCCAATGGTTTCACAGCCAATGGTTTCTTCAGCACACCCTAGAGATCACCTTGCTGCAAGACCTGGTTCCCACTCCTCTGTCTGGCTTGCTTGGAAGGGTGAGGTCCTCACTGAGTTAGGTGATTGTTGCTGGGCCAATTTTAATTTCAGACAAGGTGTAATGTTTCTACTGCTGTTTATGTTGTTATTTTTGTATTTGTATTGTTAGGATTGTTTATATTTATTAATACAAGATGTTTGCTTGGCCTATGATTATAGTTCCTTTTACATTTGTATGCTTTGTAATTGTTAGCAAATGGTTAGTGAATTATCTTGAAATGTCGCTGTATTTCATTATATAGACTTTACTGGTGTTGTCAGTAGTCGTGAGCATGAAAAAGCAGGACACAGTTAAAACTGATGGGGGGATGTCCTTATGAGCTTACCTGTGGTGAAGCCAATCAAAGCCTTCTCCCCTCCATCAAACCCAGTGATCCACCATGCATTGATGGGACCCATCTTTCTGGCTCGGACACCACCTAAATCAATGATAAGAATGAAGAGGAGATTAATGCACAGCCAGGCCTTCCTAGATGAACATCAGGAAGTATCCATACTTTAAAATCATGTAGTTGCCAGGAAAGCTGGATGCATGTTTTAAAAAGCCCACCTTGAGGAACAACCACCCCAGGCCTTTTCTCCTCAGGGTTCTTTGCTTCCCCTGGAAGCTTGAAAACACAAGACGGCTTCTTTGGGACCTCACTTCCTTGTTCACCAATTCCCCAGATCCATACCTGTGTCAAAAGCATGTTCTGTCAGCTTATCCATTATCATGTCCTTGGGAAGCCTCAAATATTTTGTTCCTTGATTTGGGGACCCTCACTACAGACAAAACTATGAAATTCCTGCCCTAAATGAACACCATACTTCACTAATTTAGGAGCAGCCAGTATCTCTTCTAGTAAAGCAACATGCGGAACAAGTTTGTATCAAGTGGACACAAGGAGACACCAGTTCAGAATTGCATTATTTGGCATTAAATGTTACGCTGTTGAGAATACTACACAACATAAACACATTCTAATAAAGCCAAAGATCAGAGCACGATTGCTTAGAAGAACTCATCTGGAGGCTTCTGGAAGTACAAGAACCAACAACCAGATCACAATTTTGCTTGTCATCATGCTGCAAGTCTAGGCAACCCACCTGTGACACAGGCTGCAAAAGAATGAACGGCTATAGCTGTAAGATTCATATTTCCTGGAATATGAAACAAGGAGGCCTGAAAGTTGTTGCCGCTACAGAACTTTGACAAGACACCTGTACTCTAGGCGCCCGCCTAGTTTGACTAATGAGAACCAATCAGAGGGCTTGGTAGGGTGGGTCCAGGGAGTGGCAAATGCCTCCCTGCATGAGAGGGAGGTGCTAAAGACCTTGAAAGAGTTGTTATTGCATCCCCTTTTCAGGTCATCTGGGATAATGGTATGGATGAAGGCAAATAAATTGAAGCTGAATCCAAACAAGGTGAAGACTCAGTTGATAGATTGTTCCCGAGTCCAGGAGATGGGTACATGGCCTCTTCGGAATGGTGGGGCACTTCCCTTGAAGGGTCACGTGCACACCAGGGCTGTGGAGTCGGCACGCCAGACCTTCAACTCCGACTCCTCCCTTTTTCTACCGTCCAACTCCGACTCCTTCATAAATGGCAAATGTATATTAAAAGTTACTTTTTTGAACTCCCACGAGCCCAATCCCTGGGGCTGATGGGAGTTGTAGTTTAAAAAAGTAACTTTTCCAAGCACTGGATTCACGTGGTGGTGATGAAATGCCTTGTGCTACCATTTTACTACAGTAAATTTGTTATTACTAGTTTATATACATTTGCCATTTATGAAGAAGTCAGAGTCGGAATCAGAGTCGATACATTTCTATCGACTCCGACGCCACCCCAAATTGCTCCCGACTCCAACTCCACAGCCCTGGTGCATACCCTGTAGGTAGTCCTGGATCTCTCTTTGTCATTGGAGGCTCAAGTAGCTTCAGTGGTTAGGAAAGCCTATGTCCAGCTCTGACTCATTTGCCAGCTATAGTTTTTCCTAGATGAGCCATAGCAATCCATGCCCTGGTAAGCTCAAGTCTGAATTATTATCATGTACTCCACATGAGGATGCCCTTAAAGACTGTTTGGAAGCTGGTGCAGAATCCCGCTACTGGGTTACTGAGCAGCACAACACTTCAAAGTCATATTACACCTATTCTCTGTGATTTATACTAGCTGCCTATTCATTTCCAAGCCTAATTTAAGGGTTGTCATTGACTTTTAAAGCCCTGAACAGTTCAGGGCCTATATACTTAGAAGAGCATCTCTTGATATGTGCCACCCTTGTCACTGAGATGATTAGAGGGGGACATTTTTTGGATGCCACCACTTGGTGAGGTCCAAGGAGTGGTGACCCAGGTGACAGCCTTCTCTTTTGTGGCCCCCTCTGTGTGGACTTCCAGAGGCAGGGAGTTCCATCAATCATAATTTACACTCCAGTTTTGTCAGGGGTTAAAATGATATACCTCTTCACTCAGGCATTCTTGAGGTAGCTGCCAATTAGGCTCAGGAAAATTTGATTTGTATCCGGGATTGTTTACTTGCTGCTGTTTTTAAGGTTGAAGATGATTTCACGATTTTATTTTTACTCTGTTGTGTATTTGGCAGTGCGACTTGTGAACCCCTCTGGGATTTTGTAGAAAAGGAGGAAGGCCAAACAAGAGACGGATTGATTCCATAAAGGAAGCCACAGACCTGAACTTACAAGATCTGAACAGGGTGGTTCACGACAGGCGCTATTGGATGCCGCTGATTCATAGGGTTGCCGTAAGTCATAATCTACTTGGAGGCACATAACAACAACAAACCATGCATAAATTTAATAAATAAAAAATAAACGGAAAAATCCCATCTGCTGGGCCACACTTACCATCCAGACAAGGATTATCATCATATATTGGCTTCACAGCACCACTAAAGTAGAGTTCAATATTCCTTTCTATAAGGCCAGTATCAAATGGGCACAGGTGACCTTTTCGATCATAAACACTGTATGGAGAAGGAAATGGTTGCAGAGTCTTTGGCTGAGCATACACTTGTCACTGATAAGAGCCAGCTACATACCTCCAGTTTCACATTAATTTATTACTATTTATTATATTTATATCTCACCCTTCCTCCCAGTAGGAGCTCAGGGTGGCAAACAAAAGCACTAAAAACATAATAAAAACAGACTTTAAATATATTAAAACAAAACATCTTTAAAAAAGCTTTAAAAACATATTCTTTTAAAAAAGAGGTTAAAAACATATTAAAAAGCAATTCCAACACAGACACAGATTAGGATAAGGTCTACTTAAGGTCTACTTCCTACTTTGGCTCAGTCTTCTCCCAAAAAAGGGTCTATGACCCTCCCGGGAAACATGAAGTAGAAGGGGTAGGATTGGAGCTTGAGCTTGACAAACGGTCAAGGAATACCTAATCACTTTGAACGAGTTCAAATCGGCAGGGCCCGATAAACTGCATCCTAGAGTATTGAAGGAACTGGCTGAAGAACTCTCAGAACTGCTCTCTATTATCTTTGCGACATCGTGGAGGACTGGTGAAGTGCCGGATGACTGGAGGAGAGCTAATGTTGTCCCTATCTTCAAAAAGGAGGAACCGGGGAACTACAGACCAGTCAGCCTAACATCAATCCCTGGAAAAACTCTGGAGCAGATTATAAAGCAGTCAATCTATAAGCACCTTGAAAACAATGCAGTGATTACTAGAAGCCAACATGGATTTATGAAGAACAAATCCTGCCAAACTAATCTTATCTCATTCTTTGATCGGGTAACCTCCCCTGTAGACTGTGGGAATGCTGTGGACATAATATATCTTGACTTCAGCAAAGCTTTTGACAAAGTGCCCCATGATATTCTGATTAGCAAGCTAGCTAAATGTGGGCTGGATGGAACAACTATCAGGTGGATCCACAGCTGGCTCCAGAATCATACTCAAAGGGTGCTTATCAACAGTTCCTTCTCAGACTGGGTGGAAGTAATGAGTGGGGTACCACAGGGCTCGGTCTAATACCATGGAAGACAGAAACTAAATTCAAAGGGACCTTGATAGGCTGGAGCACAGCTAATACCATGGAAGACAGAAACTAAATTCAAAGGGACCTTGATAGGCTGGAGCATTGGGCTGAAAACAACAGAATGAAATTCAACAGGGATAAATGCAAAATTCTACACTTAGGAAAAAGAAACCAAATGCACAGCTATAAGATGGGGGTTACTTGGCTCAGCAGTACGACATGTGAGAAGGATCTTGGAATTGTTGTTGATCACAAGCTGAATATGAGCCAACAGTGTTGGCTGCAAAAAAGGCAAACGCTATATTAGGCTGCATTAAAGTAGTATAGTTTCCAAATCGTGTAAAGTATTAGTTCCCCTCTATTCAGCACTGGTTAGGCCTCGAGTACTGCGTCCGGTTCTGGTCTCTGCACTTCAAGATGCAGACAAACTGGAACAGGTTCAGAGGAGGGCAACAAGGATGAACAAAGCCCTATGAGGACAGACTGAAAGAACTGGGCATGTTCAGCCTGGAGAAGAGAAGACTGAGGGGAGATATGATAGCACTCTTCAAGTACATGAAAGGTTGTCACACAGAGGAGGGCCGGGATCTCTTCTCAATTATCCGAGTGCAGGACACGGAATAATGGGCTCAAGCTGCAGGAAGCCAGATTTCGACTGGACATCAGGAAAAACTTCCTAACTGTTAGAGCCATACGACAATGGAACCAATTACCTAGAGAGGTAGTGGGCTCTCCGACACTGGAGGCATTAAAGAGGCAGCTGGACAGCCATTGTTGTCTCCCAAATGGGTTAGTTGCCCGGTGCCCAGTACAGCCAAATGACCACACCCAGGTTGAAGGGTCCAACAAGCTTTATTTCATTCTGGCCAGAAGAGGTGCAAGGCGATAATTCGCAGAACAAGCACACCCCTTATGGGGGGGTGCTACACTTTTATACAATGCAAGCAAAAATTCATGACACATTCTAATTGGCCCCCTAATGCCATCCTGCCACCTTTCCATTGGTCAATCTTCTAACTTATGCATGCCCATCATTTCTTATGCATCCAGCACATTAATTTCTCCACCCATATCTGCATTCCAAGCTAGCCATCACACAATAGCTTCCCAGCACGTATTCTTGCTGATAAGCTTCAGCAGGGCATGTAACTTCTCTAGGCCTTGTAACATTAGTTTCTCTTCTGTGCATTTTTCTTAAAAACACTGGCTCTTGAGTCATCACCATCTGTCAGGAATGCTTTGATTTGGATTCCTGCACTGAGCAAGATGGTATCTGCAGGAGGCCCTCACCTGCACAGCACAGTGACTACCTGGGTATATACACAGAACTGTTCACACACTGCAAGGCAGTATGTGTACAGAGTTACACCTGTGCTTTTTGCAGCTATTGGGGGCAGGGAAGCAAACCAAGTGGCAATGGCAAGAGAAAAGATAGGGCTCTAGTGAGCATAGTAAGGATGCTTGGAAACATGAATGGAGTCCATGAGATGGCATCAGGTAGCACCTGTTTCCTTTTTTTCTAAAGTGAAAGGATTTCAAGAATCTGTATTGAGTGCAGGGCTACAGAAGACCAACAACAATAGCTATTTATGTACTTATGTGTTCTCTCTACTGTAACAAAGCCTACTTTTTGCCCTTTCAGTGGCTTAAGGCATCTGGGAGGTGCTGATGTTCCCTTCTCTCTCTTTTTTAAAAGGCTGGCATTTGCTAGTGGTACACTGATTAGTCAGCTGAGGGCCTTCCTTACTCGCAAGGTGTGACTGAAGCTTGTATTAGGCTGAAAGGACAGATGACTCTCAGAGTGCCTGGGAGGGAGAACCCTTTATTAGAAGGGAGGGAATTTGTAGCAGGGATCTCTCTTTTGTCATCTGATTGGGAAGCCTGTTACTAACCAGTCCTTATGTTTGAAGTGAGTTAGGAATAAATTGCAAGTATAGGACTAGGATTAGATAATGGAACTCTATCCTGTTCCTTTTATTTTATGTTCTGCTTTTCCTTGCTGGCTTTCCTTTTATTTTTATGGGTGTTTTATGTCTAATACATTTCATTTATATATATATATATCTACACACACACACACACACACACACAAATGAGTGGGTTTTGTGGTATGTTTGCCAACTCTTAGGATTACTACCCCTCACATGCCTGGGTTGTTATAAGTATTTATTGTTGTTAAGGGAGGAGGTCAGGTGTTTTTTATTTTTAGGAGTTTAGGTTTTTCACCTTCCCTCATTTGTTACACCCACCACTGTAGACAAATTTCCTGGCTGGCCCCATTTCCCTAGCTGTATATAGGAAGCTATTCTAACAGACTGGGAATGTCAAAAGCAACACAGAATCTGGTGTGCCTTAAACCAGGGGTGGACAGACTCTAACCTTCAGGGTGCTACTTTAGTGCTTTTTTGTTTTTTTTACTAGAGACCTGAAGTCCACCAAGCAAACCAAAGTCAAAATAGTGGTTCGTGAAGATGGGTGTAAGCTGAGAATTAAGGACAGAGTGCCTCTGAGTATATGATCAGCCCAGGACAAAATACTATACCTGCTTTCCTCCTGAGCTTTCTTTCTTTCAGTAGCCCAGTTTAGGTTGGGAAGGAAGTCCTTTAGTTGTTGCTATTGTTAGAAAGACGGGAGTCAGAAACCCATGCTGATCTATGGCGAATCACTCAGAGGTCTACCACCAAATTCCAGTTTACCTTCTTCTCATACCCTGTCCTGAAAGCACATCAGTCTAATAAGGCCTCGGGACTCCAAATGGTTGCATGTGCTGCTGGCACTGCCTTGCCCAAGTTCTTATTGCAGCCAGGTTGTACAGATAGTTCCAGCAAGTATCACAACGATCCCTACCAGTAGCGTCAATGTCTGCTGTGGGAATCTTTAGGTGCTGTAATGATGCACATGTTCCCTAAGCTAGGGACGCATAGATGTTTACTTAAGGGTTGTGTTTACTATTAACCTGTCCCTACCCCACACCACTTCTAAACATATTCTTTTTTGGAAACTCCAAACTCTACCCCAAACTAATGCCAATCCTCTATCTGGCAGGCAAGCACACGCAGATTCTCACATGCAGCAGCATGTATCTCTGGATCAGAAGCAAATGGACAGTCAAAGGTTTTTTTTCAGCAGGAGTGCAACCTGCTTCCTTCCGCCTTTATCACCCTCCAGTCCTTGCATTGACTGCTCTTTGCACTGAAAGTAAAGGACAGAGCTGAGCAACTCCTTCCTCCAACTGCTGCTGCTTGCTGTTTCATAGAGGGGAGGGTGGTCCCCCAGGTACTGCTTTGCCTTCCAAGTACCAGACCATTCTCAGATTTGTAGTAATCATAGAATCAATCACAGAATCATAGAATAGCAGAGTTGGAAGGGGCCTACAAGGCCATCGAGTCCAACCCCCTGCTCAATGCAGGAATCCAAATCAAAGCATTCCCGACAGATGGCTGTCCAGCTGCCTCTTGAATGCCTCCAGTGTCGGAGAGCCCACTACCTCTCTAGGTAATTGGTTCCATTGTCGTATGGCGATGTCCAGTCGAAATCTGGCTTCCTGCAACTTCAGCCCATTATGCCGTGTCCTGCACTCTGGGACGATCGAGAAGAGATCCCGGCCCTCCTCTATGTGACAACCTTTCATGTACTTGAAGAGTGCTATCATATCTCCCCTCAGTCTTCTCTTCTTCAGGCTAAACATGCCCAGTTCTTTCAGTCTCTCCTCATAGGGCTTTGTTTCCAGTCCACTGATCATCCTTGTTGCCCTCCTCTGAACCTGTTCCAGTTTGTCTGCATCCTTCTTGAAGTGCGGAGACCAGAACTGGACGCGGTATTCAAGATGAGGCCTAACCAGTGCTGAATAGAGGGGAACTAGTACTCCACGCGATTTGGAAACTATACTTCCATTAATGCAGCCTAATATAGCCTAATCATGACTTCCTGCATAGCTGTCCCACCCCAAGGTTCAATAACCGAGGATTTGCAGCAATGGTGGTGAACCTGTGGCCCTCCAGATGTTGTTGGACTACCTTGCATCATCCTTAACAATTGACCATGCTGCCTTGGAATCCAACAACATCTGGAAGGCCAAGGGTTAGCCACACCTGCTTTACAAAGAGTCAGCAAAAGATCTCACCTGAAGGAAGTCACTTTGTGCTGAGGCAGGTCATCATAACTCTCAAATCCATCTTCGTTGGCATCAAAAATGGACAAGCGCTCATCTGTCAGCATCTCTGGTTCATCCAGCTAGGAAGATACAATATTTTGCATTTTATTCTAAATGCACCGGCAAGGCAGAGTTCTTATCTTTCACCTGCAAAAGGTAGACCAACTTACTGCATCGTCAGGATCTCCCTGGAAGAACTTGAGGTCAGGATCGTCCAGGTACTGCCTGCATTCAACACACTTGGGAGGTGTGGTCTGGAAGGGGAAGATGGAAAGGGAGAGGGTGTACATCAACTCATGCAGAACAGAGGGCCACATCAGCAGTGACTAAATACTTTTGGCTACATGCAATTAATATTAATTCGAAACTATATATAATAGGAGGAATGTTGTGCTTTTTCAGTTCTTGCTACTTTTAAATGCAAAAAGCCCAAGAGGACTTAAATTCTGAGGCTTAAAAATCTTTTCATCTCTTTACCTTTTTCCTTCATAGCCATTATTATAAATTTTATTTATTTACTTGCTGTCTGTTTCAGTGTTCCAGATATAATGAACCCAACGCAATTTACAGAGAACAAATGAAACACTGCAACAATTAAGTGAACAACAATCCACAGAACATAAAAACAGCACAATGATAATGTTTCACACTGTTTTGTAGGCTTCCTATCTCTTTTCTACTATTTTGCTGAAGCTCCCACATAACCTCGTGTGGAAATTTCCACAGTCATAGCGCTATGCTCCAAGAGATAACCATCCTCTGGCAGGTTTCACAGAAAGAGCACAGAAAACAATGCCTCACTTTGAGCGAATTCTGATAACCAGGAGACAAATTGTAGCACCCCAAAGGGTTGCTGCAGGGCATATTCACTATGTGAGTATTCAGTGGCAATGCTATCAAAGTAAAGGTATCCCCAGATTTTACTTTTGCAAAATTTCCAAGCTTCTGTCTACAACTGCAAAAGCAGAGGGGTTTCTTTTGTTTTGCTTAAAATTAAGGCTGCAATTCTACAGTCAATGAGACAGCAGGGTTGCACTGTAAAAGGTCCTTGTGATTCTACCAAGAGTCTGAGGGTCACATTTCGGTCTTATTTCCGCTTCTGTTTGCAAATAAAAGATCCTCCCTACAGAGATCCAACTCTGCTGCTCCCCCAGATGTTGCTGGATTGCAACTCCATCATTCCTGACCATTGGCCATGACATCTGGGACTGGGAATCCAAAACATCTGGAGGGACCAGTTTGGGCAAGGCTGAACACGGAGGAGGTACCTGTGGCCCTCCAGATGTTGTTAGACTTCACCTGCCACCAGCCCCAGCCGGCATGGTCAATGCTCAGGGATGATGGGACTTGTCGTCCAATATCACCTGGAGGGCCACTGGTTCCCCCATCCCTACTTTAAAAGCTGCCAGGTATGGGTCACTGGAACCGAGCCAGAAAGGACATCTAACAGGTTTCATTAACAAAACTGGCATTTGTAGAAACTGCAGGAATACATTAGTTTTTGAAACGTATTTAGTCAGCTCAATCTGTGCAGTAATACAGCTTGCTATTGAATGGGGTGGGTACAACTACCCAATCCTTACATGCAGTTCCATTTACCAATTATCACTTTCAGAAGATGAGATGCTTAGCTGCTTTTCTCATTCATCTTCAAAAACAACCCAAGCAGAGGTATGTCACTTTTATTCCCTATTAGTCTGTTTTAAAAGATAGGAAATGGAGGTCAAGACACGCTTACTACAGCAAAGCTAATGAGGTACATCTGAACCCAGATCCCAACCACCTCCACACAATTCCACCTGACAGAAGCAGCAATGCCTATCCTGAAAGACTGGATATTTTCTTGAACTGTTGATAATCCAATTGATTTTTTTTTGGGGGGGGGATGCATGTGCACCACAAATGTTTGTTTTTTTAGTCTGGTCAGAACTTACCTTCACAGGTGGAACAGTTTTAACTTGGGCTGCTGCTTCTTTGATTTCAGACCTGGGCAAAAAATCCCACGCACAGTAAGACAAATTGGAAATACAAGCTATTGCAAGAAAAATATTGTTTAAGACATTGGATACAGAGATTTTGTAAAGTCAAATGTTTGAACTCTATATTCATTCATTCATTGGCGATCACTCGTGGCCGAGTAAGATTGTCTTCCAAGATAAGGTCTTTAACGGTGGGTCCGTAAGTGACTGTGGAGGCCAATTCTGGATCCACACAGCCTCCCACAGTGAGGACATAGGTTTCCAGATGGAAGATGGTCACGATGAGGATTTGCTTGATGTTTCAAGTTCAAAAAACACAGGTTCTCCAGGGAGTCAAATTTCTGGGCATTTTACATCCTGCACCGTCATTTCCATCAATGTATAAATGGGGCAGAGACAAAGTGCTCCAATTCCATATCCTCTTATGTTTATTTGGCGGTAACGATGAGAATAAAGTGCTGGGCAAAGCATCAGTCAATGCCAGAGCTTGGAAAAGTTACTTTTTTAAACTACAACTCCCATCAGCCCCAGCCAGCATGGCCACTGGATTGGGGTGATGGGAGTTGTAGTTCAAAAAAAGTAACTTTTCCAAGCTCTGGTCAATGCTACACTTCCAGATGCTTAACTTCTAAACTTTTAATCAGTGAACCTTAAAAGACTGGCACCATTTCTGACCTGGTGAGGATTCCTGATGTACCCAGTCTCTAAACCACTGTTATGCTGTAGGGTAGTTACTCTCACCCTGAGGCCTTGTAATGTTTCAAGACTACAACTCCCATAATTCTTGAATTTGGCTATGCTGATGGGAGTTGTAGTCCAAAACATCTGGACAACACTAGGTTGGGGAAAGGCTGCTGTAGAGCCACACATTCCCTCCACTCCCACATGCAAATTCTTCCCTCCCAGAGCTAAACCTGGTGCTTCTGTATGAGTGGCTTTGTGTAATCTATCCCCCCCTCCATTCCCCATGAATTATGGAAATAGTTTAATTCACTCCTCACACCATAGGAAGCACTTAAAGGACAATTCTTTTCATTGTTAGGAACTCAAAGGGATCACTTTTCAGACAAGACAATCTGAGTTTAAAAGAGCATGAACTATCATTGCTTCCACCTCCCACCCACCCCTTCTGCAACATGGGGGAAAGGAACACACTGAAGCCACATCACTGCAATGTTACAATCTCCCTCTCTCCCCACTGTTTCCTGGAAGTGGATGTCACCACTCTTCCTGAGAAATAGCCTGGGGTAGAGGTGACCAACCTGCATCTCTCAGCCTAATTTCAAAAGCACTCTGCAAGCTATCAGTTCAAACCTCTAGCAAGAGCGACCCAGCCCAATTTCCTTCAGCAGCTGGCTGGGAAGGGGGGGGGGGGAGAGACATGACCCTGTCCACTTTTGGCTCTGGCCGCGCCCACCATTGGCATCCAGCCTGTGGCAGGAAAAAAGGTTCTCCAACCCTGGAGGACCTAAAAGACAACAATCAGGAAATCTAGTGCACTGAAATCAACGTGATTTAGTCATGACTAAGTACAGTACCGCTGGTATAGCACAGTGGGGAGGAGAGCCTGGCTGGGAGTCCAGAGTCTGCGAGTTCAAATCCCCCCTCGTGTCTCCTGGGTGTCAAGGGCCAGCTAAAGATCACCCCACAGTGAGTGGCTCAGGGGTTACGTGCCCTGCCACCTGTGCAGCCGTGGGCAAGCTGCATAGTCGCAAGGAGCCCAGTTGCCCCCCAGCCGGCAGTTGCGGACAAGGAAGGGGCTGGCTTGTGCAGCTGTGGCAAGCTGAGCAGGCCCTAGCCAGCTGGGGAGGACTAGCCTCAGAGGGAGGCAAAGGTAAACCCCCTCTGAATACCGCTTACCATGAAAACCCTATTCATAGGGTAGCCATAAGTCGGGATCGACTTGACGGCAGTCAAAAAAAAAAAAGGTACAGTACCATTGATTTCAATGGGTGTACTCCAAGTATTTATTCATTTATTATTTAATTTATATCCCACCCTTCCTCCCAGCAAGAGCCCAGGGCAGCATAAGTATGACATATGTTTGGCTCCAGTCATTAGTCTGTGATCCATCAATTGCCCTGGCCCCCTCAGGTAAGTTGTTCTAGGTATTATGAAACTGGATGGAGAGGAGGTACGTAGGTTGCCATTCTCTGCAGCAGTCACATGTCATTAATGTTTAGTTCTGGCCTTAGATATGCTCCAGAAAACACCTTTTGAAGAAGTTTGTGGTTTCTTGTGCGTTGCTATAAGTGGTTGCATTTCTTCCTAGCAGGAAAGCTGATCAGATCACACATGCCCACCACCCAGCTGCACTTACCCTTCTTTGGTTTCTGTTTTGATTCTTTTCTCATCTTGTTCCTTGAGAGGAAAATAGAAGATGGTGTTGAGAAAGCCAAAACTCCCTTCTTTAAAACTAAATCTAGTAGGTGGAAAGTGTTCATCTTCTATGGCAGCCTTCCCCAACCTGGTGCCCTCCAGATGTTTTGGTCTGACTCCCATCAGCCCCAGCCACCACAACTGGGGGCACCAGGTTGGGGAAAGCTGTTTTAGGGCCAATAAGTTACCCCACTATTGGATGAAATCCCATTTGCAGCCAGAATTCAAAAGTTTTATGCAAGCATTGCAAGCAATTACAGGGGGTGTACTGGGGAAATAAATGGCTGAAATTGTTGTTTTTAACACGTTGTAAACTGCTTTGATGTTTTTAACGAAATAGCGGTATACAAATATTTTTATAAATAAATAAAAGCAATTAGTATTTACCTTCTCTCCAGGCTCCTCCTCCTCTTCTTCCTCCTCCTCATTTTCTACACTCGTTTCTTGTTTCAGCTCTCCATTCACTTCCTCAGACTTGCGTTTATTGGACCTATTAAAATAAACCACAAAATGGAACAGTTTAGACAATGTTATTTTAACAAGATGTTCATTGTACTTGTAGAGAAAGGAAAAAACCCTAAGAACTAATTAGGTTTTAACTTTACAAAACCTGTTCAGGTTAAGCAGCATGTATTGACTAGGCATGGATGTTTGGATATTTTAATTTGAGGTCATTTTTGCAAAGGATTTTGCTGTCAAGACCAGGCCCAAGATTGGAGGACTTTCAAGTTCAACTGAGGGCTTAGACAAAAAAGTATTGATATGAATACTAAGAACAAGGCCCCAACTGAGGGCTCCCCCTCAAGCAAGCTCCCCATGGATCCCTTTAACAGACCAGATCAGAGGTGCACCTAAGCATTCAGTGCAAGGACGGGGGACCCGTGTGCCCTGCAAATATTGCTGGACTCCTCTTCCCAGTAGCCTCAGTCATCATGACCAATGAATGATCAGGGGTGACAGGAATTGGAGCCCAGCAACATCTGGAGGGCCATAGGTTTTCTATCCCAGCTTGGGTTTGTCTCTGTAAGCTAACATACCTTCCAATTCCTGAACGTTTGTGTTCATTCCATCCTTTGTCTAAGGAGCTCAGAGCACCCATACAGAATCAGTCCATTTATCCCCCACACTCATCTTTTAACCTCCCAGCCCTGTGAAGGTGGTGAGGTGGAGAGACAGTGACTGGTCCCAAGTTGCCCTGTGATGGGCTTAACCACCTATCAGATACACATTTCAGATCCAAAGGAGGGGAAACCGTGAGAGGAAGGGTGGTGGTGCAGAAACAACCATTTAAACCAGAGGAACAGGAAGCAGGGAAAATGTTTCGGCATTCCCAAACATTTCTTTCATCTAAAGCAGCTTATCTAGAAAAGGGGGGGAAGTGTCAGGGCTTTCTGCATGTGTTTGCATGTAACGTGGAGTTTGCCCTGAACTTTCTGATTCAGTGAAGGTCTGAACTTGGGTATCCAACACACTGTTCGCTATGCTATACTAGCTTTCTTGATTTTGCAGTCATCAAGGCTTGGCTACAACCATCTTTGTACCAGGCTGGGAAACAGGAGTATCTGTTGGTACTATGCCCTCAGTGGAGAACTGTGCTACAAGCCATTCCAAACTGTCTCCTTGAACTCCTGCAGAGGGTCCAGCTCGCCTAACACTCCTTTCCCCAGGGCAGTCTGCTGCTCCGTTTCTCATCTGAACAACTGGAAACCCCACTCCCACTGAGTATCAACCACCTTGATGAAACTGGGGATCAGACCATCAAACAAATGCATGGGGTGGGGTGGGGTAGAAGCAGCAATGAGAGTCAAGTAAGCAGAAGAGGCACAGACATAAACCTGCAAAAGAACAGTCACACCAGGTGTACATACCACCTACTCACCCTTTGGAAAACATGGCTGCAACGGTTGGCTGCTTGCCAGAACTACGAGTGATCCTTGCACTGCTTGGGGTTTCTGCAGATAATTTTTTTAAAAAAAAGACGAGTTGCAGTTACCGTATGAAGTGTAGTGGTGCTTTCTGAATGCTTAAAGCAGATTACATCCTCCCCCAAGCCCAAAGCCACCTTCTGTTACCAACTGCAGAGCCTGAATCTCAGACTTGAGAAACAGGCTTCCTCACATATATTCCTTGCACAGAGCTTGCCATCACTGCCTGCAGCAGCCTTCCTCAGCCTGGTACCCTCCAGATGATGTGAGACTGCAGCTCCCATCAGCCCCAGCCAGCACAGGCAATGGTCAGTGATAATTCAAAACATCTGGAAAGCACCGGGTTGGGGAAAGCTGGTCTATAGACAACCACACAGTTTATTCTCCTGCAGCCCCATAATAAAGGATGCTACATACCATGACTTCCAAGAGCTACCCCATGTCCAGGAATAGCAGCATGGTTACTCAGCCCAATATATGATGCTTAACTCTTGCAGAACCTGAGGGGGGGGTTAATGTAACCTAAACTTCATGGATCATCTTCAGCTCATCCTAACTGTGGAAGCCACCATTAATAAGCAACAACAGCACAGAGACCTCCCATGTCAAGGAAGGAGCAAACCACCTGGCACCGTTGGGAGACTTCTTGCCTGGGCTGCTCATTTGACTGCTCCCCCTTCTTTCCCTCTCAGCACCTCCTCTGTTTCAGTTTCCAGTCTGACCAAGCCCTTAGAAACAACATAGAAACCAGGCTATCCCCCCCCAAAAAAAACCACTAACCCCTAAGCCTAATGGTAAGAACCTATATGTTGTAGCAGTGAGTGGATGAGTGCAGGGTGTGGCGTGGCTATGTGGGTTTTGTCTGCTAGAACAGGCCCTTTCATGGTGAGTGACCAGCATTCCATTTTCCTAGCAGACTCACCCACATAGCCACTCTGGGATGTACCAGAGCCTAAGTCCATTGTGTGGGAATTTACAGTTCCACTCAATGTGAAGGTACCACTGACTGGAAAACATGTTGCCCAAAGGCCGCTACAGCTGAAGCATACGCATCCACTCTGTAGTGTCAAGTAAAAGTATATGTCAGTGGTTCCCAACCTTTATGAGCACGGGACCCCCTTTATAAGCTGAAAAAAATTGTGACCCCCTCCCCCCCTGGGAGGTAGGCTGGCTGCCAGGAAGGAAGGGGGAAAGCAGCCTTTCTTTGCAGGCTTGCTTCTTTTGCTTCACAAAAAGCCCTCTCCTCTCATTCTAAGCAAGGGCGTTGCCAGTAGCGGCAGTGCAAGGAGATGGGAACCAGTGATAGTAATCCCCTCTTCTTCCTGGTAGCTCCACCCTCAGCCTCCTTTGGCATCTGCCATGTATTTTATAGGCAGATGCCTGCCCTTAGTGAGCCTGAAAGACACTCTGGCGCTTCAGCAAAAGGCCTCCCCTCTCGTTTGGAGCAAGGGGGAGGTGTCATCTGCAGCGGCAGTGGGAAGCTGACAGTGTAGAGGGAGTGAAGACTTTTTTAAAAAAAATTAATAAAAATTCATTTATTTACTGTTCACGGCCCCCTCTGGATTACTTCGCGGCCCCCCTCGGGGTCCCGGCCCCCAGGTTGGGAACCACTGGTATATAGCACTGCCCAGGTGACCACTCTGCATGTTTTGGCACTGCTAGTGTTAGTTACTAATGTCACCAAGTTCACTGCCACCCCAGTGGAGTGAGCTGAGATTTGACTGGGAGCCCAACAGTGCTGGGACTCAGGATAGGTTGAAACAGGCCTTAATCCATATGGCAATTGTTGTTCCCCCTAGAGGAACATGAATGAAAACAAACAGGCTAGTGGTTAGTTTAAATACCTTGTGTGCTTAACATAAATTTTCAGTGCCAAAAGCTTTCTGAGGGATGTTAGGGCAAAAAGAAGGGAGGATTGGTTCCTGAGACCTATGAAAGGTGGAATTAACTTTAAGAATGTAAGAAAGTAGTGCTGTCCCTTTAAAAAGTGCTTACTATGAGGATGGGTAGACAGCATGTCCTGCCCTGTCCTGGAACAGACTGAACAAGAGCCATGAGTTGGTGCTTCCAGGCTTTAGGTTTAAGACCTGTAGAAAATGTAAAATGTCTCGAGTGTCAGGATTCTGAAAGTCCACTTTTCTTTTTCTTATTGCCACCTGACAAACACTTTCCAAGTTGCCGTATATAACCTGTTATATGTGGTCATCCATCTGGATGCTCACATAGTATCTATGACTTCTGGAGCAAGTCCTGCTGTGCTGAGAGCCTGCTGCTCAATTCCCAGGCAGCTAGGTTGACCCACTCCGGATCTGGATGCCTGTTGGGGCCTTGCGTGAGATGTTCTGCAGACAGAGAAAACATTAGTGGTGGAGACAGTGCTAGAAAATGCCAGAGAGCCATGGTCTCCTGGGCCACTGAGGAGTCACCAGTGGGATCTCTGTTTGTTCTAGCCTGATCTTTTGCAGTACTCATGCAATTAGTGAAGTTGGAGGGAAGGCAAAGAGGAGGCTCTCAGGCCACAGGGTGTTGAGTGCACACTTTCTCTCCATTCCCAGGGATTGGTACCTGGTGTCAGCTCTACACTGCATCAGCAGTGCCGGTGGGGGGCTGGAAATTCCTGGGTGGTTGGCAGGGAAGCAAAGTCCTTAGCCGGCAGTCTGGCCATAAATCTGCCAGGTCTAGGAGGAGGGGAGCTGATAAGGGCCAGGCTTGTCCGAAGTGTACTTGCTGAGTCAGGAGTCCGGAAGTGAGGTCAGTAGAGGTCCGGGATCAAGTGCCAAGGGGTCAGTCCGAAAGAGGGTGCCAGGAAACTAGGAACACACAAGCCACACCTGACGTTGCAGTCAGCAACAAGCTGCAGCCAAGGTGTGCCTTATAAAGAGCAGGATGGACAGCAGGTGTGAGCCCTCAGCGTTTGGGCCTGAAGGAGACAGGCCTGCCTCTCTTCTGCCTGACCTTCTGCTGTCTACGTTCTGCAGGTGAGGGGGGAGTATCCTGTTCACTGTCTGTGTCTGGCTGCAGGGACTCTGCTGTATCTGGGGTGCTCTGCAGCTGAGGGGGAGGAGCTGGATTCTCAGGAGGCTCCTCCATGTCTCCTTCTGGGTCTGCTGCTCCTGGGTCTGCTACTGTTACTCCTGAGTCGTCCTCATCTGAGGAGTCCTCTGACGGGGGCATGACACCTGGAAGAAAAACCTGGAGTCTTGTGGTTGAGATGAGATGCAAAGAGGACAAGGATTGGTGGCCCAGTTGGGACTGGATGAGTTTGAATGACATTGAGGGCCCGTTCCCCTGGGACCACGTCTGCTGAGAAAGTCCATTGTTACATTCAGGTGTGTTGAACTGACAACTAAGCCAAATTTTGTTTTCCCATTCCATGATGCCCTGCACCTCCAGCTGTTTCTTCAAATGCAACGGCCAAGATATGCCCCATGTCTCTTGGGCCGTGTGGTGCAGACAGTGGGACCCCCAGCCCTGAAGGCTGGCATCTGTCCTGACAATGATTCACTAGGGAAATTTGATTGGAACTCCTTCGAGGAGATACATACGTAGAAGCCACGGCTTGAGGGACTGCCTAGGAGCTGCAGGCAGGAGTACAGGTCTTCCACCTCTCGTGACATGTTGTGAGCCTTGACGCTGTGCTTGAAGACTGCTATGGGGCAGAAATGAGTGAGTGGAAGAGAGGAGAGTTCCAGTTTGACTCTCTGGGAGACTGTCTATATTATCCATACATCTGAGGTCCACTGCCAAACCTGGGCAAGGGCCTGCAGTTTGCCCTGATCTCTGGGGCCTGGTGACAACTTATTCCCTGATGGGACTTTTTGGCTGAGGCCAGCCTTGGGGTTGCTGAAGGCTGGGTTTCTGGTGAAATATGAACTAGTTCAGGCTGGTCTCTGTCTACAATAGCCCTTGTAACAAACACCTCCTCTTTAAGGGCGAAAGGAGTAAGGAGCTCTTTTATCAGGACACTTATCATTTTTTGGCTCAACTAGGATTTTATTTAAATTTTCTTCCCCAGTCTGAAAGAAGCCACAGCCGCATTATTTCTCAAAGCACTGTCAACTATCCAATAAGTTAACCAAAGTGCTCTCATAACAACCACGTTAGTGGCCATATTCCTAGCTGTAAAAAATCAGTGTGTCTAGAGAAGCATCTGACAAATTCCTGGGGTCTCATCAGTTTACACAATAAGGTGATAATTCGGTAGCCTCCACGTCTGGATCAGCCATTCCTTGGGAGATCAACATGAAACAAGCCATGGGCACCAAAGAGAGCCTCATACGTTAAGTTAGCACACTGGCATACATTGTGTGTTTTGTATTGGCGAAGGGGTCATCTCTTTCAATAAAGTTAACCTTTTAAATGACTCAGGTAATGCGATGGACTTAGAAGATATTACCAAAGGAGAAAGGACTGCTGCCCCTTTAAGAGAGGGGTCCTCTGGGTTCTGTTCTGAACATTTTAGTCCTAAGGCAGAACAGACTTTTATGAAAAAGTGGGCCATAACCAAAGCCATGGTTTAGGAGCAGGGAAGGTGGCAACCGCCTAATCAGACATGGGACTCCACTATCTCTTCTCCCACCTAAGCATCACATTAGGGGTGGGCTTGGAGAGTACAGACATTCCTGCACAATTAACATCTGGAACAGTAAGATCACCTCCTGGAATGTTTACTGCTTGTACCCCCACTGGTGGATTCTGTGGCGTCCCTCCCATCTGGTATGGGGGGAAGCTGAGGCTACACATCTTAGGTACAGGCAAGTCCCTAGGGGATAACTCCAAAGAGTTTTCTGGGGACCTGCTTTTGCCTTCTTAGCTTTTTCTCTTATAAGACTTCTTGGGTTTACTTGTGTGGCAGAGGGGGGGAGAGGAGCAAGAGGACCCCACTGGAGAGGGGGACAGCTTCCAATGCAAGCAGGACTTATGCCTCTGCTTACCATCTGCCTCCTTACCAAGTGCCTCTTTAATAGCCTTGACAAAGATTAGAGACAAGGGAGGCCAGGGGGTTTCAGTTCTGAGCCCCAAATCCGCAACCACTTGAGTGGAAGGAATGGGCCTAAAAAACTCCAAAGGCGCAAAATAGTGCCGCTCACCTGAAGGGCATAATAAAACTCTCACACATGATCTGCTGAGGGCCTGTAGCAGTCATCCATGGCAATGCCTTCCAACTCCAGCACTGAGAAAGAGCTCTCACTCATGTTGGTGGGGAGGTGGGGAGGGGGGAACGGTTTGTACAGAGGCATCCTCTCTCCCCTCCGGCTGTGGCAGAGTCTGCCTTGGGGATTTCTGAAAATCTGGGTTCATTGCCTTCAATGCTTCCGAAGGAGCCACCCACAGTGACCAGGTCGACTCTGCGGCAGCATCCCTGATTGGGTGCTCAGCTTGACTCGTGAGAGAGGTTGCTGATTTAGCTGTAGCTTTTGCCGCTTTCTCCAAGATTCTTTCATTCCTCTGCAGCAGCGTCCCTGATTGGGCGCTCAGTGTGCCTCATGGGAGAGGTTGCCAATTAAACCGTAGCTTTTATCACTTTCTCCAAGATTTTTGGCTCCTCTTGTGAGGAGCTGCTTCTCCTTTTGGCTTTCCCACCAGGCCCACAGACAAGAGGAGCAGGAGAAGATGGGGGAAAGGAAAGAAAGCTGATAGTCAAGTGAAATCTTTTTCTTTTTTCTTTTTAGTGAAAAGGAGAAATGCTGAAGCAAAAAAGCTGAGGAGAAAAATGTAGAAAATACTATAGCAAGCAACAAAAGACGGAGAGGGAACAAAGACATCTGCATGGACTGGCAGAAAATCAAAACTAAAAGAGGAAATGCTGAGAGGGAAAGAAGGTTGAGCAGTCAAATTAACAGCAGACATTTCCTGCCTGGGCTGCTAGAGGCTGATAACCCACAGTGGCTATGTGGGTGAGTCTGCTAGGAAAACAGTGTTGGCTACTGGGTTGCTGAAGGTGGCAATAAACTGCTGTCTCCTCCTACCCCCATTTCTGCAGCCGAGTAGGGTGTCTGGCCATCTCCACCTCTTGTTCTCATTAAGTCTCCAACTGCTGCCATATACTAGAGAAAGGAGACCCAGGTCAGAGACTAGGATATCCAAGTAGGGTTGAGGCCTGGCAATCCTCATAGAGTTGGGAGGGGGCCTTACAGGCCATCAATTCGAATCGAGCTCCTTGATCTGGGAATCTAGAGCTACAGCATCTCAAACAGATCACTGCCCAGTCTCTGAAGTCTCCACTCAGACAGAGCTCACTACCTCTTCAGGCAATTGATTCCATTGCCTAAGATCTCCTATTAGTTAAAGTTCTGCCTAGGAGAAAGGCAGGGAGACGGGGAGACTACATTAAGCTGCCAAGAACAGGATTTCTCCTCTCACCGGCACTACCCTTGGGACTCCATCTCTACCTTCTAAATTTTGCAAACTTTTCCACTCTGGTGAGACTTGTTATCCACACACACACACGATTTTGCATAAGATGTGGCCACAAGGGAAGAAAAATAAAAGGGGAAGGGACCCAGAATGCTCACATCCCTGAGCTATTGCAGATGAACAATAAAGATCAGGTTTGCTGAATTTCACCAAAGAATTTGGGTTCCCAAGAAAAATCAGCTTTCTATTTTCCTTTGTAAAAAAAGCTTCAAGCTCTTAAAGCAGGATGACAACATATTTGCACACAGAGGTAGCAACCAAACTCATGAACAGATGCCAAGAACAGTTTCTGCAGACAGCCTGTTTGGCTGAGGCTGAACATCAGTGAGAACCTGCAACGTTTGGTTAATAAAACGAATCCAAGGTCACTCTATGCCAGCCTAGCAAATAAATCCACATGTTATTATGTGTCGGTACGTATTTATTAGCTGTTTGAAATCTAAACGAGAGAGAAAACACCCCCAACACTCAGAAGGTTTCCGCTTCCCTGCCTGGAGGCACCTTGAAGGTGCTGTCCATTGATGGCATGTCTCTAAGTGACTTACTTCGGTCCTCACTGCTGGACTTGCTCTTCCTGCCCCTCCGGGCTTTTGGCCCAGATGGCGAGGCTGAGAGCGTGGAGGAGCAGGATGCTGCTGCCGCCTCCTCAACCTCCATGGCACTGTCCTCTTCTCCCTGGTGGCCTGTTCCCTCAGGCTCCTCGTGGCTGCCATAGGCACCGTTTTCTGTGCAGCCGTTGGGCTTCTGGCCAAGCTCCAGGTTATCTCCATTCTCCAGAGAGAGTCCTTTGCGGAGGACGGCTTTGACTTTGGCCAGGTACCGTTCCTGCAGCAAGAAGGAAAGAGCAAGAGGCTGAGTACCTGTATTCAGGGCACGTCTATGGACTTTGCAGAGGGAGTTCAAATGGGTTTAATCAGTGAATCAGAAATGGCGAGATCCAGTTCCTGGTTCCAGACGTTGCTATCCTCTAGCATCCCAGGATCATCCAATAAGTTCACCTGGACAACCTTATTCTCCTTAGATGTGCAGTTCTCATCTCTCAAAATTATGAATATTCATAGTTCTACATAACAAACAGCATCGACATATATTTTTCCATCTTACAGACTCAACTATCAGCAACTAAAATCCCCTGATTCAGCAACATTCCAAGCGCTTCAAGCTGGCTGATACTATGCCCCCAATATGCATGCTTTACGTGCCATGCACTGTGAGTGTGCACCTTGGTCTCACATCCACCACCATCCCATGCAGAACACTGTTGTGTGTGAATAGCCTGCATGTACACACATTCATACATATAACTGGTCCATGCTCCTTTTCAGTAGATGAAATGTCTGGGCAAGATATAAATCATAGTCAAATCTACACATTTACTCTTCAAGCTCATGCAGAATGTTTGACATGCAATTGCATGATCAGTTCATGCATGTATACATGTGTACACATGCCCCTCCCCAAAACCTGTTCGCAGAACCCATCACTATAGAGTTCACATGCCCAGGGAATAGTGAGAACTAGCCCTTAGCCTACAAGTCAATGGTCCTGCTCAGTGTCCTTGGATATATACAGAGACAGTCAGAAATCCATTATTTTGACAAGTGCCCTACTTTCTCTAACACAGAATAATATGGAGGTAACTTCTAGTTATGATCTTAATGCATCTTTATATAATCCAAGTAACAAATTGAGCAATGTTTCTCATACCATTTTGTAACACAGTAACAATGCAATCCTATACATACCTAATTGGAAGCAACTTCCACTCAGTTCAATGGGATCTACCCCCAGGTAAGTGGATATAGGATTGCAGCCTAAAATTATTACATTATATATTTGAGATGTGCCACCCTGGACTCCTTCTGGGAGGAAGGGCGGGATATAAATATAATAAATAATGTTCTATAGATAAAGGTTATCTTCAAAGTTAGTGTAAAAGTTCTATTTATTTGAACCAAATATACTGTACAATTTTAAAATCCAAGTAGCATGCATTTTTATTTGGAAAATATTTAAAGTACAAATGGAAAACCTCATCAATTATTTCAGCATGACTAAAATCTGTTTTCTCTCTTGGCAATTTAGAACATTTACCCCAGTGTAAACTGTGAATTTTAGAATCTGCCTTAGATAAAGAACTATTTACAAGTGTTTTGACTTGCTTCAAGGGAAGAATTTGATACAGCAGCGCTCCTTGAAGAAGGTAACAGTTCAAAATTCCAGGAACAAAACTGAAATTAATACCAATAATTTAATCAAATTCAGCAATAGAAAATTTTAAAATCTGGACTGCAACTGTGTCACAGAATTCACACTTCAGAATGTTGAGATTTGAACATCTTTCCATATAAAGGGGCAATAAGCTGGGGTAAAAAAAGCTCTAAAGGTTTAAAGACATGTTGAGGAAAAGTTTCACACCCCCACACCAAGAGCAAAAGTGGTGATTGCAAAGCTTTCTCTCCAGATTTTGTGGGGGGTTCCGAATTTCTCATCATACTTCTGGAGCAGCACCAGTAGATTATAACCCACCATTTTCCCTTTCTTATTATACTTTCCAGGCTTTGTTGAAAGACTGCTGTATGTGCACAAGTTTGCTACACTTTTCAGTTCAGGTCTTTCTCACAGGTTGGTAGTATACAGCAAGGATAAGCATGTGTGATTAAGTCAGCACTACAATGTAATCAAATGTGCAAATCCCAGGTATCCACCAGTAACATGCAAGGAAAAAAAAGAACAAAATGAATTGCAGCAAACTGGAGAGTTTCTAGTTTTAGAAATTCTAAACATTAAAACGGCAAGGCAAGCAAAGCCAATCCCATGGAACAATATCTGAATGGAACAGGAGGAACACACTCATCCCTCAAAATTACCTACCTCAGAAAGCTCCTCTTTGTGAAACTTGGTCTCCAGGTCTTTCAGCAGATTCTGAACATCTGCTTGTAAGAAGCCATGCATCAGACTCAGCTTTTCCTTAACACACTCCTAAATACATAGACAGACAGACAGATATTACAGCTGCCAATGCAGAAACTTCTTAGGGGATGGCTGCAAAGAGGCACTGGCATGACTGTCCATTAAAAGGGGGAGGGGGAACACTGGTGCACTCACTCTTTCACCAAGACCATCTTCATCCCTCTCCAGATCTCTTAGCCTGTTGTAAAACAAACAAGAAGAGTTCCTCATTAGGAAATAAGACTTTTCCCCCACACACACACACCACCAATCTAGTTTCAGAGAGCTGGAACAGGTGACATTTCACTTTCTGGATGTTACCAGGGCAGGAAAGGGGGAGGGAGAAGTGATCGTCAGCACTACTGATTGAGCCTTGCACACCCCCTCCACCAGTAAGCTTCCCCTTATTACCCTCATCATTGAGTAAAATGAATCAGGGGGATCCTTTGCTTATTTGCAGCGATGGGGAACCTGCAGCCCTCCAGACGGCATGGGTTCCTCTTTCATCCATACAGAGCCGCCTATCAAGGGCACCCAAGAGCCACCTAGTTTAGAGCAGGCCAGAAGGAGGCCAAGTGCCTGCCTTTGCTTAAGCTGGCTGAAAGAATAGAAGAAGGAACTTCCACCTCTCTTATTCTAACCCCAGTAATGGTCATGGCTGGGGAGGGATTCCCCCCCCATTCCAGCTCAGGAAGCGGCACATCAAAAAACAAAACTGACTACATCTGAGGCCAGGGGGAGTGGGGAGAGGAGGGCAAAGAACCAGGAAAGAAGTCTAGCAATTCCCAGGGAAGGAACTGGAGCTGGAGAAGAGTGGGGGAAACCTGTAAAAAGGGTTCTCCCTCATAAAAAGCTGGGGGCAGGGGGAATGTCCAGTTCAGGGAGGAAATCCATGCTACTACTACCCCTTCATATGCCTGCAAACCCAGAGAATGGCTAGCAAGGATTATTTCCTATCTGGGCAATACTTTCCATGAAGGGTAGGTTGGGGAAACCTCAAAGCCAAACTCAGCCTTTTGGAGGCAGCATCTAGACCAGGACTAGCCAATGTGGCATCCTCCAGGTTGTTGTTGGACCACAACTCCCTTTGGCTGTGGCTGAAGGGAGATGGACTCCAACAATATCCAGCAGGCACCATGTTGGCTATCCTTGGCCTAGACCCAGTTGCCTACCCAGACGGTAGTGGTAGTGGTTAACTGAGTGGTTGGCTTTGGCAACCGGCTTGCTGACATGCCACTTTGTCAACGGAGCGCACTCCCTCTCTCCTACTCCAAAGGAAGTGGGAGAGAAATACACATGGAAAACCTGCTCCCTGAAACAGACACCAAGTTGTGCAGTTAATACTTGTCCCTCTGGTCACCCTCTTCCTGCACTGGTAGGCAGAGCCAAATGAAGTCACAGAGATAATTTGGGCCATGGATTTCACACACACACACCACATTTCAAAAAAATCAATGTGGCCTCCATCAAGAGTCAAATATTTCTGGCTGGAAGCCATTAACCAAAGCTACTGAAAAGAAGAGGAAAGTTTTCTGTCAAAGCACCGCATTCAGCAGGGCCCCCAGCTATACACAGGCATCGACAGGCTCCAGGAAAGAGTTTATAGATCCTCTTCAATACTACCTGTCATTTTCTGCCATGCATGCATGTGTGCAGTGACACATATGCATGCAAGAACATGAGCAAATTGTCAGCAGCAGTACCAGAGATTGAGTAATTCCTTAACTCCATTGAGGCAAAATGTTTCCCTTTGGATGAGTACCAGGAAACCACCCCCTCAACTAAAAACAAAGAGCCAGGCTGACACACTTTTCTACTACTCCAGGACACAGGCCAAGGCAAAAGGGCGCCATTTGCTTGCACTCTGCATGTTTAATTCCTGGCCTACTGCAACACTCCATGACACCAAGGCAGCTCCGCCACATGTGAGTGTTCCCCCTCTGATTTTGCATCCAAGCGTGATATATTTTCCATCTCTCTTTTTGCTCACCTTCCACCCAATGTGGCTTGCTGCCACCCCACCCCACCAGTAGACACAGGCGTCCTCAGCACACTAGTTTACATTCTTGTTTTATAACTTAGTAACCTAAAGTCTCTTTTAGGCAAAAAGCCTTGCTGCTAGAATAATACCTTCTTTCAGTGCCCGCTCTCCTTCGGCAAGAATCTCTTTGAAGACTCTTGTGTGAAGCTGCCAAGTCAGAATGAATTCTTCTCAAATATATTATCATCAGACTTGGGCTCAAAAGAGGCTGGCTAGGTCTAACTAAAATACAAGGCACCCTTCATTACCACCCTGTTGCTAAATACATGACTCGCTTAGAGGTCAGCAATGCAAGCCTACTGGACCAAATTCTGCATCCTGAGGCATACCCCCTCGATTGATCTGCTGGCCCAGCACCCCTCACTCAGAAGAAGCCTCTCCCTCCAAAACAACAGTTTAGACGCAGGGACTGGCGGTTCCCACTCCACAGAATCCAAGACAAAAAACACTGCTGCCAGCTAGCTACTATTTCAGCTGTCCAACACATGCAACTAACAACACTGGCTTCCTTTTTTCTCTCTTCTCCCTCACAAAGTTAATATTTTAAACTGGCAGTCACCTCCTGGGCACTGGCCTTCCACATCAACCAGAGGACTTTAACAACCAAACACCCTGTGTCATCTTAAAGATTAACACATTTATTGTGGCATACACTTTTGTGGACTCAAGCCCACAATCCACAAAAGCTTATGTCATAATAAATGTGTTAGTCTTTAAAATGAGCCAAGACGCTCTGTCGTTTTTGCTGCAAGAGACTTAACACGGCTATTCCTCTGGATGTTTTTACAATGAAGACGCTAAATAGCAAAAGAGCTGAACAAAACTTCACATTAAAGGAGAACCTAGCATTTAGGTTACTCTGTGGCAGCATTCCCCCACAGGAATGATTGATTGATTGTCCCCCACAAGAAACAAGGGGCTGAGGTGTGAAAACGGCTCTGAGGAAACTGCAGATGCAAAGCTCTCCTCTTACAATCACAAACCAAATGTGTGGGAGACAACACAGAGATGGAATGTAAAGGAGGCTGGAGAGATTCCATTTGAGAAACTGCTGCTTAGTTGGATGCGATTCCACCATCAAGCCCTCCTTTCCCAAGAAAGGTATGTTCACATGGAGGCAGGAAATCTAAAAATGGGAAAGGTGCTAAAAATCCCTGAGCTGAAGTTTAGAGCAGCCATCAGCTCTCCCAAGGGAAAGGCAAGCCAGACTGTCGACTCCAGACAATAGCAGGCCAGACGCTGCCTGCCTGCGTAGCTCTCAGAGGGAGACTCAGGAAGCAAATACGCAGACAGACATACCACGTGGCGCAAGCTTCAGCGGCAGGCCTCACAACCACTCACAACAGTAATGGCGGGAAAAGTACACGTACTAGAGCTAAAAGGTGGAAAGCACACCAGCCTGCAGGCAACTTAATGAGAAGTTTAAAAAAAGGAAAGCAGAAGGAACAATTTCCTTCTTCCTGTCTCCGCATGGCTGCGCGAAGGCTCATTTCTAATCAGCACACCTTTCTAGACTCCATTTTGCAAGCAGGCTGAAGGACCACCCAGCCCAGATTTAAGAGCAGGAACACAGAGATCAGACAGATACTGAACTATAGCAGTACATTAGAGAACAAAGACTATGTGACTCCAAATCTAATTTTCCTTCTGGGGAAGCAAATGGAATGTTAGAAAATAGAATAAAGAACTAACTAACTAACCATCATGATGGAGATTTCTTACCTACGTTTCCAGACATAAAACCTTTAAGCTGAAGGGCAGTAAAGGTCTTTACTTTAGTGTAAAGAAGCAATTGGCAGCCTCTAAGCAGGAGAGTGGGTAAGCAGATAGGAAGAAATCCTAATGGGGTGGAGAGAGCGAGGGGGAAAAGAGAACAGTGCCTAACTTCCATCCCAACAGCCAACTTGCTTCTGCAACAGAAGACACCTATTAGTTCCGAGCCAGCAGGCAAGCAAATGCAAAACAAAAAACAATTGTTTTTGACAGATAAAAGGAAGTGTACAGCTGTGATTATTTGTAAAGATAGTTAGGATAGAGTGGCCTGGAGGAAAAGGCTCTCCCTGCCCCCATGCCTCCCAAGGGAAGGGATCGGCTCCACTGAAATGCAGCACACTCCTGGAGGCGCCAGAAAGCAGAAAACCAATCAGACCGCCCTGCAAGCTTGTGGTTGCCAATGAAGCCAACTCATGATAACCCCCACTTTTTTATGCAGAAGTCAGGGCATGTTAACCATTGCTTCCTCAGCCGCGTGTGTGCATCAATCCTTGCTTCAAACACACACGCAAACAACGTTCCCGCCAAGCCGCACTTTCAACTGGATAAGAAACTCTTTCACTTCCTGTCCCAGATGGCAAGCCTTGGCACAAGGAGAGAAACAGTGCGCAGAAGAAAGGGAAAGACAAAGCCTGTGAAACACAGAAGGGTCAACATTTCTTTTTCAATTAATTCTCTCTCCCTATCCACCCCCACAACAAAAAGCAGGCTGGACACAGAAAGAAAAGGACTACTCTTCCTTACATCCTCCCTACCTGTGAATTCTTTTTAGCAGGGAATTGCAGTCACCTCTATTCCCCACTCCGATTTATACAAATAAAAGTTGAGGGAACAGCACCAGCCTTGTTCAAAAGGACTGAAGACAGGGAAACCTAAAACTTGACAACTGTGTTATTTGGGGGCTCCTGACAACTAAACATCCTAGTTTTGTGATTTGACAGCCATAGCAATGCAGGAGTAGGATGACATAATTAAGAACTAAAAAAGAAACCCCTCCCCAATCTCTATTAGTTTACATCTCCCCCCCCCTTCAAGGAAAGCTCATACTATATAAGTGAATACAAAGGGCCTTCTAATTCTAAAAAAAACACCCTGAAGTGGGAGAACTCACCCCAATTAAGAGGAATATGGGCCTCCAGGTAGGGGTGCAATGGAGATGCTCCCCACTAGCAAAGACACCTCCCCAATCCCACCCGGAGGGCAATGTTAAGGGAATACAGAGTACACCACTCTTAAAAGGGCCCACATAGGTGCCTCAGAATCCCAATTTCTTCTTTGGAGTTCTTCCTTCTCCCCACACTTTGGGGCTCCCTTCTTCGACTCCTATTATTACAAACTTTTCTTTGCTTTCCTATGGAACGGGAGGGGGGAGCTCAGACCCTCTGGGAAATACGGAGTAGAAAATCCAGGATGGTGGCTTTGGAGAGAGGAGATATTCAAGGGTGAAGAGCGGAGGAAGTGCGATGAACCTCGCCTCATCCTTCGCCCGGAAAAGCAATGGGTGTACAAGAAGAGTGTGCAAGAAGAAGCCCCCCCCTAACAATGCAGAAGGTACGCCCCAGCCTTCAGAGAAGAAGAAATGTGGGTGGGCGGAGGTCAACGTGCCCTCGGGAGAAAATGAGGAGGGGGGATCGGTAGCCCTCCCTCTTCACAAAATTGGGTGGGGGTAGCTCCTTCCTCCTCCCCGTCGTGTGCGTGGGAGGATTGCACTCACCGCCTGCGCAGCTCCTCCGGGGTCAGCGGGGCGGCCCGGGCGGGCATCGGGACCAGCAAGACAGCGAGCGGGGAGGGAGGCGACGGGAGCCGATTTCGCGCGCGCACCGGGGAGGGCGGAGGACGAGGAGGAGGGGCGGAGCGGGCATCGGAATAGACCATCCGGGATCGGGGGAGGAAAAGGTGGGACTTACCAAGCTGCCATTCGTAGAGAGGGAGAAACCAAATAAGCAAAGGGGAGACAGAGGCATACAGACTTGGCAAGAAGGGGAGGACGCCAACGCTAATCGCCCTAATGGAATGTACCATGGGGAGAGGGGGGAAACATGGGGGAAACTCTGTGAGACGGAGCCAGCCCTGGGGCCCTTGGCCTCACGTAGGATCTGCCGTGCTGGATCAAACCAAAGTTCATTTAAGTCCACCTTTCTTGCCTCCAAGAGAGACCAGCCAGGATCTGTTGAGAAGCTCAGACAAAGCAGGCGGTTCCCTCCGGCATCTGGCACTCCGGGGTAGACTGCCGCTGGCTATGGAGGTTCCAGTCCTAAACAGCATGGCTAATCATAATTTAGATCATGGCTAAACTTATGTTCTTGCTGGATCCATCTAGTCTAGCATTCTGTTTCCAACAGTAGCCAGCCAGATACCCAAACAAACAGGGCAGAAAGGCAATAGTCCTCCCCTATTGCTTGTCCTCACCATCTGATATTCAGAGCTATATTGCCTCTGTACCTGGAGGCACCATTCCCCCCCCCCCCGTACATCTTGTTAAAGGTGCGTATTGCCTCCTTGGCATAAAGCACTTTTTGCCCAAACTACAACACACTATCTGGACAGAGATGGTTTGGCCTCAATTATCTATGCCCTCTTCACCTCATTAGCTATTGCATTCTACAGGGGCCGCCTTTGAAGGTGGTTCAGAAACTTACAGTAGTCCAAAACGCAGCTGAGAGGCTATTAACTGGGACTGGATCTTGTGAACCCATTACAAGTATGTTTTGCCAACTACATTGGCTCCCAGTTCATTTCTGATCTCAGTTCGAAGTGCTGTTGTTGGCCTTTAAAAACCCTTAACGACTTGGGACCAGGATACCTGGAGGACCACGTCTCTATATCAATCTGTCTGCCTGTATATCAGAGACACTTAAGGTGCCTCACTGCAGTTTATTTATTTATTTATTAAACTTTTATACCGCCCGACTAGCAGAAGCTCTCTGGGCGGTGAACAACAAAAATACTAAGATACACAATATAATGCAATAAAAACATATAACAATAAAACAGTCTAAAATCAATTACAACAAATGAAAATCAATAGCTTAAGTTAAAATGCATTGAGAAAGAGGAAGGTTTTAACTTGGCGCCGAAAGGATAGCAGTGTCGGCGCCAAGCATACCTCCTCGGGGAGACTGTTCCACAGTTCGGGGGCCACCACTGAGAAGGCCCTAGATCTTGTCACCACCCTCCGGGCCTCTCTATGAGTCAGAACCCAGAGGAGGGCCTTCGAAGCAGAATGCAGTGAGCGGGCGGGTTCATATTGGGAGAGGAGTTCCAACAGATATCGTGGTCCCATGCCGTATAAGGCTTTATAGGTTAATACCAACACTTTGAATCTGGCCCGGAAGCATATTGGCAGCCAGTGCAAGCGTGCCAGGTGTTATGTGATCGGACCGCTTGGTCCTTGTCAACAATCTGGCAGCCGCATTTTGTACTAGCTGCAGCTTCCGAACTGTCTTCAAAGGCAGCCCAACGTAGAGCGCATTGCAGTAGTCCAAACGCGAGGTTACCAGAGCATGTACCACCGATGTAAGGTCCTCCTTACTCAGATAGGGACGTAGCTGGGCTACCAACCGAAGTTGGTAGAACGCATTGCGTGCCACCAAGGCTACTTGAGCCTCAAGTGAAAGGGAAGAGTCTAGAACGACTCCCAAGCTCCGAACCTGCTCCTTCAGAGGGAGTGCAACCTCATCCAGGACAGGTTGAACATCCACCATCTGGTCAAGGGAACCACCTACTAACAGCATCTCAGTCTTGTCTGGATTAAGCCTCAATTTGTTCCCTCTCATCCAGTCCATTATCGCAGCCAGGCATCGGTTCAGCACCTTGACGACCTCACCTGAAAAAGATGAAAAGGAGAAGTAGAGCTGCGTGTCATCAGCATACTGGTGGCAACGCACTCCAAAACTCCTGATGACAGCACCCAATGGCTTCATGTAGATGTTAAAAAGCATGGGGGATAGTACTGACCCCTGCGGAACCCCACATTCGAGAGCCCACGGAGTCGAGCAATGTTCCCCAAGCACTACCTTCTGGAGACGACCCGCCAAGTAGGAGCGGAACCACAGCCAAGCAGTACCTCCAACTCCCAACTCCGCGAGCCTCCCCAGAAGGATACCATGGTCGATGGTATCAAAAGCCGATGAGAGATCAAGGAGAATCAACAGAGTTACACTCCCTCTGTCCCTCTCCCAACATAGGTCATCATACAGGGCGACCAAGGCCGTCTCAGTGCCAAAACCAGGCCTAAAACCCAATTGAAATGGATCTAGATAATCGGTTTCATCCAATAGCGCCTGGAGCTGGCCGGCAACCACACGTTCCAAGATCTTGCCCAGGAACGGAACATTTGCTACTGGTCTGTAGCTGTTGAAACTTTCTGGGTCCAAGGAAGGTTTTTTCAGGAGTGGCCTCACCACCGCCTCTTTCAGACAGCCAGGGACCACTCCCTCTCGTAAAGAGGCATTTATCACTTCCTTGGCCCAGCCAATTGTTCCTTCCCTGCTAGTTTTTATTAGCCAAGAGGGGCAAGGATCAAGTACCGAAGTGGTTGCATGCACAGTCCAAGCACCTTGTCCATGTCCTCGAGCTGAACCAACTGAAACTCATCCAATAAAACATGACAAGACTGTGCTCCGGACACCTCGCTAGGATCAGCTGCTATAAATTGAGAGTCTAAGTCCCGGCGGATGCATGAGATCTTATGCTGGAAGTGCTCAGCAAACTCATTACAGCGAGCCACCGATGGTTCTACCGTGTCCTGCGGGCGTAACTGAAGTAGCCCGCGGACAACTCTGAAAAGCTCCGCTGGGCGGCAGAGAGATGAATTGATGGTGGCAGCAAAATGTTGTTTTTTAGCTGCCCTCACCGCTCTTACATATAGCTTGGTAGAAGCACTAACCAGCGCATAATTGCATCCGTCGGGAGTTTGCCTCCATCTCCGCTCAAGCCGCCTCCTATCTTGCTTCATCGCTCTCAGCTCTGGAGTGTACCAAGGAGCTGTATGAGCTCTGCACAGGAGAGGGCGCATAGGAGCGATAGTGTCAACAGCCCGGGTCATCTCCACATTCCACAGATCAACCAGAGCTTCAACAGGAGCGCCAGTCCTGTCAGCCGGAAAAACCCCCAGAGCCCTTTGAAAACCTTCAGGATTCATTAGTCTCCGGGGGCGGACCAATTTAATAGGTCCCCCACCCTTGCAGAGGGAAGAGGCTACTGAAAGTCTAAACTTCAGCAAGCAGTGATCTGTCCATGACAAAGGGCGAGATGTAAAACTCCCCACATCCAGATCACTATCCCCATGTCCAGTCGCAAAAATAAGGTCTAGAGTATACCCCGACACATGTGTTGGACCACTAACATATTGAGACAGCCCCATGGTTGTCATGGATGCCATGAAGTCCTGAGCTGCCCCAGACAAAGTCGCCTCGGCATGGATGTTGACATCCCCCAGTACTAATAGTCTGGGGGATCTCAGCAATACCTCCGAGACCACTTCCGTCAGCTCAGTTAGGGAAGCCTTTGGGCAGCAAGGTGGGCGGTACACCAAAAGGAGTCCCAGCCTGTCCCTCTGGCCCAACACAAGGTGCAAGCTCTCCAGGCCAGTGACTGTATGGACATGGTGCTTGGTGAGTGAGATGGAACTCTTATAGACCACAGCTACCCCACCTCCCCGACCCTCAGATCTACCATGGTGCTGAACCAAGTACCCCGGTGGGCAGAGCTGGGAGAGACTAACTCCTCCCTGCTCACCCACCCAGGTCTCGGTTATGCATGCCACATCGGCTGCCTCATCCACAATCAAATCGTGGACGAGGGCGGTTTTATTATATACCGATCTGGCATTTAAAAGCAGCAACTGGAGATCTGAGAGTTGGCTGAGAGGACAACCAACAACCCTGCGGGTGTGAGAGGGACCGGAACACGTCACAGCCACTACATGTCTAGGCCGCATTCCCCTAACCTGGCCCATCCCTCTCACAACGCCATACCTCCCTCTGCCCGTCACTACGGTAATTGGGGCCCCCTCAAGTCCCCCCGATTGATGAAAAGACCTCTTTCCCAAGCACATATTAAAAATTTACAAACGGACACACAACACACATACGTCTAACACAATCAGGCATGCACACCAACATTCATTCAGAAACCAAACACACAGACACAGTCCCCTTCAGATGTTCTGTTCTTCCTTCTTGGACTACTGCTGCGGCCAATAGAGGGCACACTGTTCTGCACCACCTTCGACGGGGCGCCAAGCAGCCCAACAACGTGGGCACATCCAAAACCCCCATGACCCGGTTCCACCGCGCCACACCCGCCGTTCCCCGCCACCTGTTTAAGGTGCAGAGAGCAATTAGAGGGTTGCTGGTGGTGGTACCCAACTGTAGGATGTTCTCCTTAGGGAGGCTTCTCTGTGCCTGCCTTGATGAGAGGGAGAAAACAGGTGAGGAACCTCCAGCCTGCAGTCCAAATGCAGTTCTCTAAGGCTTCCCTTCTTACCCCCAGGGCCCTCCTTAGGCTGCCCCCTCATCATCCATGTGGGGCCAATGTGTCCAGAGAGTTTATCCAAAAGTTCTCCCTTTTGGTCAATGCGGCTGGATCTGCTGGCATCTCTATCGCTGTTATGGAAAAGTCCAACAGGCTGTGACCCTCGATGTTAAAATGCTTTGCAACTGGTTGCTCCACTTTTTTTGTCAAGATTGCTGACTTGTGGTTCCTGAAGCGCGTGCACAGGTCAGTTGTGGTCTTTCCTACATATTGGATATGACATCCTGGTCTTTTGCACTCGATGATGTAAACTATATTGCAGGACCTGCAGGTGATGTTCTGTTTGATGTAATATGTCCTGCCTGTCCTAGTGCTTGTAAAAGTGGCTGTCTCCCTGAGGTACACACAGATGATACAGCGTTTGGAGTGGCAAGGATGAGACCCTGGATTGGTGATAGGTGGCTTAAGCACAGCTCTCACCAACAGTCTGTGCAAATTAGGAGATTGGCGAAATGCTATAACAGGAGGCCTGCTGATGGCTCTGGTAAGATGTTCAGAGTTTGCTAGCAATGGGTAGCTCTTCCTGATTGCTCGGTGATAGTTAGGAGATGCTGGATGGAAATCTACCACAAATGAAATCCGTTGCTGTCTGCCCTTTGACACCTCAGGATGATTGAGGAGGTTTTCTCTGGACAGAATGGAGGCTCGGTGGATGTTGCAATTGATAATATGTGGAGAATATCCTCTTAGAAGAAGGTGTTCTTTAAGTTCACTGATCCTTCTCTGGTATTTATCTTCAGTGTTGCAAATAAGTTTGATTCTCAGAGCTAAGCTATACACAGTGTTCTTCTTTATATGCCTAGGATGGCAGGATTTCCAGTTTAAATAGGTGTGGGCATCGGTGAGTTTGCTGTAGAGATCAGTGGCTATTTTGTTGTTTTCAGTGGTGAGAAAGGCATCCAGAAAAGGGATGTGCGGATTGTCATTTGTACTATTAAATGTAAACTTAATAGAGGGATGGATAGAGTTGATCTAATTTTTAAATTGTTCCAAACTCTCTTTACCATTCATCCAGACCATAAAGATGTCATCAATGTATCGCCACCATATAAGTGGTTTGCTGAGTGCCTTTTTGAGGATCTCCTGTTATATATATAATAAAATCTGGTTTCTCTATAACTACTGTATCTCTGATGACATGAAGAGAGAGAAGGTTTTCTGATATATTCCTTGGGAAACTACCCCTATAAAATATGTGGCTCATTCTTTTGCAACAGATGCAAGAAAGAAGGAGCCCAGGTAGCATGAGAACAGCAGTTCTCAGCCCTTAATAAACATAGGAGGCAAGAAAGGCTAAGTATGTAAATGAAGCAAGCATTCCTCCCAGCCAACCCCAAGAAATACGGTTATGCAAATAACATTGGGGAAGTAGCATTTGGCGTTGATAGTTGCCTACCTTTTGAAGAATTACAGCTTCACAGCTGGTGTAGACTTAGACATTCTTTTTATTGTGCATTCATGACAATTTGTGTTCATGATGGTATTAGGGTGTTTATGCACAATTCTGCTCTCAGTTCTGTTTGTCCCTGCAAAAGAATTGCTTCTTTTCCAAACAGTGCAGGTTCCATAACTTCCTATTGAAATCATTTTTATACCACAAATGTTCCGATTTTGTTGCACTATAGCACAAGAGTGCCTCTCCAGATGACAATAATACATTGACACTGGAGAAGCATCACAAAACAACTAATAAAGTGGAATTATGTGTGGACTGTCCAGTATAAATCTACCACTAATGCACTGTTATTGCATCACACATTCCAGAATACATCTGCAAAAAAACCCCACCACCACCAGTCTGGAGAGGCCCTTTGTGAAAGGTCAGTGATTGAATGAAAGGATTAACATTTCAAATTGACTCCATGATGAGACAGACAACAGATCATAAGGAAGGAAGAAAAATCAGTCAAAAAGGTTCAAACTTGTGAAAGGGAAGATGATGGAAACATTTTCTAGTACTGGGAAAGAAAAGGGAAGATAATAAAACACTGGCAGACAGGAAACCAGAGACAGGACAGTAACAATAAAAGTCACAAAACATGAACTGCAGGAGAAATTACGGTATGTGAGCACAAACATATAAAATATGTGATAAAATAAAACAGTGTTGACAGCAGTGCAAACATTCCAAAAAAAGCAACAGGAAACAAGTTAGAAAATGTATATAGCTGCATGTATTCATGCAACAAAGTTCATGAAAATCTAGTGCTATATACATTGTTGGGTCCATTGCAAAAGGAGAGAAATGTATTTCATACTGTTACATTACAATGTATACTTCTGATATTTACATTAAAAAAAATTTTAAAAAGAAAAGCAAATGAATATGACACAAATGAAAGAATTATATATAAAATGTTAGGAGAAATGCACAGGTAATCGCAAACTCGTGTGAAGAAAAACTGTTGAAAGCAGTGCTTAAAATCAATACAATACAGTACTATGTTTCATTCAGAATCAACACACGTGGTGTGGGATCTAGCAAGAAAAGGGTAGCTATCTTCAAAGGAAAGTAAGGGATTCATTTGCAAGTAAAGAATTTGAAGGGCCAAAGGGCAATTATGCATAGTTGATTGTCAGAAATCACTCAACCTTTGATGACAAAATCCTGTGCATGTTTACTTAAAAGTATGTTCCATGTTTATCTAGTAAGTGTATTTAAGACTGCAGAATGAATGTTTTCAAGATATGACAGGAGAAAAACAGAGATGTACTGTAAGCATTATTGAAAGCTAAAGAGAACGTAACAATATGAACATTTGGTGGTGGAAAGATTATGGATTGCATCTAAATTTAGTCATGGTTAGGGCAGACCCATTGAAATCAATGTGGTTTAATTTTGTCAGTGGGTCTAACTCTTAAGAATGAATCCAACCCAATATACCTAGAGCAGATTTCTTTCATTGTGGTGGAGCTGTGGGGGACCAGGGAAGAACACTTTTTAAAAAAGCTATTAATCTAACCGAAGATATTACTGGGATGACATTGCCATTAGAGCCATTGGTGTTTCTGTTGGGACACCTTAAGGAATGAGTAGAGGAGCAATTGTATAACTTTATTTGTTTATTATTGATGGTTTAGTATGTTATCTGATCTTATAACCCACCTAACAACCTGAGGGTAAAGGGCGGGATATGAATGATAATGATATGAGTGATAAGATCACAACATCAGATAACATAATAAAATACAATCAGACACAAAATTAAATCACTAAAACATTAAAACCATTATCAACCATCTCCATTACAATATCTTTCATCTCTGATGGCATAATCAAAAATCTCCAGAAACTTTAAAACTCTAATATTATCTTCAAATTTAGAATTAATATGGACTGTTTGGGAAATATCTGAGTTGGTGAAATGGATGGGTTTAATCATGTGCAATGGATTTTCTCATTATGCAATAATTTAGGGGATTTAGGGAGCAAACATTTAGAGGATTGCAATTAATGTTCTTCCATTTTTTTTAAACTCTGTATTTAATTTATATTATAATATCTTATTTTGTCTGAATTGTTGTTTTAATTGTTATTTCAAATTGTTTTAAATGATGATGTAACACACCTTGGGAGTGGGATCAACTGATGAAGTACAGATTAAAAATGTCCTTAATAAAAAATAGCTGAGAGAAAAGATGAGCCACATTTGCTAGATACCTAGACCCAAGTGATTATGCTCTTTCTATTGGTATACCCCATGGGATATATCCCATGTCTTCCAACACCAGATAATGTGGCTTACAGTGAAGATAAATAAAATAAATACAATAACAAATAAAATAACAGTAATTTTAAAACAGCAGTGGATAAAAGTTTAGCAAAAAGCTTTGATGATTTTTCTCTTGATACCATAGCTGGAGTTACTGATGATGTTGTCCTTCAATATTGGTGTATTATGTCTTCTGGTATAACTTTACTTCCTCTACAATTTGATATTTTCATTATATAACCAGATGAAGCATTAATTATGAATTTATAGAACTGGTTTTTTTTAATAATTTCATCTGTAATGGTGAAGCCCTGGTTCCTAATCTCAGAAGTATGCCAGCAGTTGCCCTTTTTATATTGGTGGACAAAGGGACAGTTAAGCACCCCCACCTGTTACTTGGCTAGCTCTTCACTACAAAGCCCCTCTGACTCCCATTTGTGTTTTCTCTGCAGTCCAATGTTTAGAAAAGACATTAATTACTAAGGTCCCCAAACTTCCCCCCCACATGGACCACTTGAACATTGCTGAGGATCTTGGTGGATGACTTAATGATTCTGCCTCTTGTAGTAATAGTAATGCACTGTGCTAGATGCTGTATGTTTTTAACTAATTTTATTGCTTAATATATTTCTTATATTGTATTACAGTTGGAATTCTATGGAAAGTACAATTAAAAATCAATATGAATATTTAATGCAGACATCCTACGGATCACCTAAATGAAGCTTGTGGACCACTGTTGGTTCACAGCCCCAGTTTGGGAACCCCTGTACTAATGTCATGTGTAGTTCTAACCACAAGAAATTGTTTTGGGGTGCTTCCAAGACTGTTGCTATTTTCAGCTGGGATTCAATCATATGCCACCAAATTCAGCAAATCACATGCCAGCAAATCTTGTGGAACAAGCCCACGTCATCAAAAAAACTGAACTTTGTGCTATAAGGAAAGTGACGGAAAAATGCACTGGAAAGTGTGGGATAGCAATGGCTTGATGCAATGTCATCTAACCTCCTTGCAAACAGATCAAAACAAGTGCTCAATAAACAGCCAGAGTTGTCTAGCCTCCCTGCGAACTCTGCGCAAATCAGGTACATGCTCAATAAACTGGAAGCCTCTGTAAATGGTTATGGGTGGTTGTTGATTTTTTAAGTTTAATATTCTGTTTAATCACACAGTGACTGCAGTTCAGACACACTCAACATTCAAATAGGTAGTTATGAGTGGTATGGAAAGCTCCCGGGCACCCCCTCCCACTGTTGCACAGGCCCGCAACAGCCGCCTGCAACATGCTCCTTCTACCTCTCCCTTGAGGTAAATGCTGGTCACCAGGGCCGGCACCAGGCATGCTGGGGCCCGTTGCACTGCAGATGCAAGCCTGCCATCAACCAAGATGGCGGCCAAGGTTTCCCTGATGCCTCTGCTGCCATCTTGGTTGATGGTGCACGTGCACCCATGCCAGCCATCAACAGATGGCAGTAGGGGCATCAGTCCCTTAAAGAATCCTCCGCCACCATCTTGGTTGAAGGAAGCCTTGCGCATGCAGCACACGCAGCAGCAGGAAACAGGAGAGAGAGGTAGGTGGAGTGAATGAACGGGGGGCCTGGAAGCTTCCTCCCTGCGATCCACAGCAGGGAGCCTGCCACAGATTGTGAAAGGGAAAACTGTGGCCCGTGGGGCCCTTAGCCAGGGCCCGACCTGGCCACTTTTTGGTGCCAGCTCTGCAGGAAGGCCACACATTTATTTAAAAACAACACAGAGGCTTGCAGTACCTTTATTATGGCATAAGCTTGGCTGTGGTGTTGGAGGAGCCCAGAACAATAGTGCTGGGTGGTTTCAATGTCCATGCTGAGGCTGCTCTAGTCTTCCAGCTTGGGACTTCATGGCCTCCATGACAACCATGGGGCTGTCTCAAGTTGTTACTAGCCCAACAAATAGGACAGGACACACCCTTGACTTGGTTTTTGCTCCAGATGGAGTGGTCTGGAGATAGGGTGGTGGTGTATGTCACCCCATTGGCATGGTCAGATCACTTCCTGGTGAAGTTTAGACTTATGGCTCCAATCCTTCCCTGCAGGGGTGGTGGACAGATTAAGATGGTCCACCCCTGGAGCCTAATGGAATCCACAGGATTCCTGAATGCCCTGGGGGAGTTCCCAGTAGATAGAGCAGGTGACCCTGTTGAAGCCCTTGTCATGCTGTGGAACAGAGAGGAGTGTCAGGCTCTTGACATGGTTGCCCCCGAGCACCCTCTCCGGCACTGTGGAGCCCGGCTTGCACCTTGGTACACCAGTGAGCTAAGGGCAATGAAGCAGGCTGGACGATGGCTACAGTACGAGTGGCGAAAGACATGCTGTGAGGCTGATCGGGCACGAGTAAAACATCATAACCATGCCTACTGTGTTGTGGTGAGGGCGGCGAAGAAGGCCCACTTCTCTGCCTCCATCACATCCTCAAGTAGCCGTCCGGTGGAGCTTTTCCGTATTGTCAGGAGTCTGTTGACATCAACTCCAGGAAATGGAGTCTTAGACCCTTCAGAGGCCCACTGTGAATTGTTTGCAAGGCACTTCGAGGGTAAAGTTGCTCGCCTCCGTAGCAGTCTTGATGCCCCATCCATAATCTACTGTAGTCCCCAATGAGGTGTCCAGTGCAACGTCTGCTGCAACTTCTCGGGAACGGTTTCAGTTGATGCGGCCTGATGATGTGGACAAGGTGCTTGCAATGATGCGGCCAGCAATGTGTCCTCTCAACCCTTGCCCTTCTTGGCTTATTAAAGCTTGCCGAGGGGGTCTGTCCGAGTAGATCCAGGGTGTGGTCAATGCATCATTGTGGGAGGGAGTGGTTCCAGCCGCCTTGAAAAAGACAGTGATCCAACCACTCCTGAAAAAGCCCTCCCTGGACCCATTGGTTAGTGACAACTACCAGCCGGTTGCAAATACCCCCTTTTTAGGGAAAGTGATTGAGAGGGCTGTGGCCCAGCAATTGCAAGTACTCTTGGATGAAAGATTATTTTGACCCATCTCAGTCTGGGTTCAGGCTTGGTTATGGGACTGAATCGGCCTTGATCGCCCTGATGGATGGCCTTTATCGGGAGAAGGACGGGGAGTGCAACCCTGTTATTCTTACTTGATCTCTCAGCGGCTTTTGATACCATTGACCATGGTATCTTTCTGGGCCGACTTGGTGAGATGGGTATTGGAGGCACTGTTTTACAGTGGTTCTGATCCTATCTCCAGGGTCGCTCTCAGAGAATAGCATTGGGTGACTGTCTTTCGGCCCCCTGGCAGTTGTGCTGTGGGGTGCCGCAGGGTACCATCTTGTCCCCCATGCTGTTTAACATCTATATGAAGCCCTTGGGAGCAGTCATCAGGAGATTTGGGGTGAGGTGTCAGCAGTATGCTGACAATACCCAGCTTTATATCTCCGTAACATCTGAAGCGGGAGAGGCCGTGCAAGCCCTGGACTGCTGCCTGCACTCGGTGGTGGGCTGGATGTGGGCCAATAAACTGAGTCTGAATCCTAGCAAGATGGAGGCGCTGTGGGTTGGTGGTTCCCAAGTTCGGATAATTGGTCACTTGCCTGCTTTGGATGGGGTTGTTCTCCCTCCGAAAGAGCAGGTCCATAGTCTGGGGGTGCTCCTGGATCCATCTTTGTCGCTAGAGGCCCAGGTGACCTCCATGGCTAGGAGTGCCTTTTATCAGCTTCGGCTGGTAAGACAGCTGCGGCCATTTTTGGATCGGGATAGCCTGACCACTGTTGTCCACGCACTGGTAACCTCTAGGCTAGATTACTGTAATGCACTCTATGTGGGGCTGCCCTTAAGGTTGGTCCAGAAGCTGCAGCTAGTGCAAAATGAAGCAGCGAGACTGCTCACTAGGGCAGGGTATTGCCAACATGTCACCCCGCTGCTGAAAGAATTGCACTGGCTGCCCATTTGCTATCAGGCCAAGTTCAAGGTTCTAGTTTTGGTGTACAAAGCCCTATACAGCTTCGGACCAGGATACCTGAAAGACCATCTTATCCCTTATATACCCAGTCGATCACTGCGCTCTGCAGGTGAGGGCCTCCTGCAAATACCATCTTATTAGGAGGTTCGTTCTGCACAATATAGGAAACGGACCTTTAGTGTGGCACCTACCCTGTGGAATTCCCTCCCCTTGAATATTAGGCAGGTGCCATCTCTGCTATCTTTTTGGTGCCTTTTGAAGACTTTCCTCCTTCAACAAGCCTTTTAAGTTAAGACCTATCCCAGTCTGTGTCTGTTAGAATTGCTTGTTAATGTGTTTTTTAAATAATGTTTTTAACCCTTTTTTAAAAGATGTTTTTAAAGCTTTTAAAAATGTTTTTAATGTTGTTTTGTTTTAATGTATTTTAAGGTCTGTTTTTATGATGTTTCGAAGTATTTTTAGTGCTTCTGTTTGCTGCCCTGGGCTCCTGCTGGGAGGAAGGGTGGGATATAAATCAAGTAATAAATAAATAATATATAAATAAGCTTTCTTGGGACTCAAGACTGCTTTGTCAGATGCAAAAAGTGAAATCTTAATTGGCAAATATATAAAGGAGAAAAGTGTAAAACAGGACTTGAATGTCAATAAGATACAAAAATAACAGTGACAATTAGAGTTTAAATGTAAGATAGGCAGCTTTAATCTTTTACAGTGGTTGATTGGTGATAATTTTGCTCAGCATTTCTTAAATTACTGCATTAACACCTGTAGTGGGGCAGGGAACTATTCACAAGAAACAATCAAAGACAGAACAGATATCCTGGCATTGGTAAGCTAATTAACACATGTAGTCTAACAAAAATAAAACAAAAGTTTTGTCTTGATTTAATGCAGAAGCAGTTCTTTTCTGGGGGACAGTACTCACCGGTGCAGAATATTGGCACCTCTTGTTTTACTGCCCTTGGTCTACTCTGGGTAGAACTAGCACTGAATGCCACCCAAAATGTTTAGCATGCGCTGAAATTGTATCAAAGCTGTATTTGTTTGTCATATTCTGAGCATTATGTTTGCACTAGAATCCTAAGCCGGTTAATAGTTACGAGTGTCTGAAAACACTCAGCAATTATAATGCAGTACTGCTTTGCTAGCAGAAGATGGGGCTGCTCACGAGGTCTATTCGTAAAACTATATCCCTGCCTGAGACAACTCATAGCCAGTAGGGGTCTTTCTACTTTAGCATCTGTTGAAACAAACAGTTAACACTCCAAGATGCTGCTGCATGGCAGGGAACATCCTGATGAAATGAACATCTTAGATTTAATTTGCATGGAGATTTTCCCTCCTGGAATAATTGCAGCTGAAGTCTATTAGAGAAAGAGAATGGCATAGAAAAGTGAGGGGAAGGGTTCTGGGCCAACAAATGTCAGTGTTGATTTGTTAACCCATTTGGCTCACTTGACTTCATGTCTTTTAAATGTGTGTCTTGAAATTATTTAGTCCCCATATTGTTTTTCTCCAAGTCAACTGATTTCACGGGATGGACTTTATTCCTAGGAGACATAGCAACAACCAAATTTTAGAATTTCTTTAGAATTTCTGCAGGTGAGGGATTATAAACGTACCTTTTTGTTGCAAGTTGCCCATAGACAGTGTATATGTTTGTTTTTCTTTCCTTTAAACAGTTTAAAATACTCTGCTGCAGCCTCTCTAGAGGCCTGGGCTTCCTGATCTGAAAAGCCACATGAGAGGAGTTATTTCATGATGTCTTTCCCTTGGGTTTTAATCGAAGTACAGGCACCCAAGAAGGTTGTAGAATGCAGACCACTAGAGAGATTATTTGAAGAATACAAGAAAGGTCACTCACAAATGTTCCTCGGCTGCCACAAAAACAAGGTAAGTATGGCAAAAACTGTTGGAAGTGGGGCAAGAGCAACTCCTATTTGGGTTCTTTTGTTTGTATTCCAGAAGGAAGATAGAGTTAGGGTCCTCCAGCTGGCTAAGTTTGCCTACCTTTACCTGTGCTCAGAGAGAAACCTACCTTCCTTCCATTGTAAAGTGATCTGCTCAGAGAAGCTGTCCTGCCCCTCCTTCCTTTGTCTTTTTCTTTGACTGTCCGAGGAGATATCTCTGTCCTGTCCCCTGAACCATGAGGGCAATACTTAGTCTGGGCATTGTGCCTCCAATCTAGTTAGTTAGTTAGAACTAGGTATGCCTTTCCTATCTGCTATGTATTTCTATAAATAAAGAAGTGTTTTCCTATTTTTCTAAGTCTTAAGTGATTTAAATGCAGGGTAAAAGCCTGCTTCTTAGGTAAATACACACACTGGCAAACACAGCTCAGACAACTGAGTTACTTTGCATATGCATAACAAACGGTTATGGGTCTAGTAAGCTAACCTGAACTGAGCCATGCCTGAAAGCTAAAAGGCTAAGTACTGTGTGTGATTTACAAAAGAGATCAAAAAGAGACTTTAGGTTAGAGAAGGAAAAGCAGAACAAAAGATAGGAAATCATGGCTGAAGAATCAACACTTAAGACAAGCATCCCAAGGCTGGAAAAAGATAATTATGTGACTTGGAGTCTTCAAATGATGGCACTTTTGGAAGGGGAGGATCTGCATGGAGCCCTGACTGATCCTGAACCCTCAGCAGTGGATCAAGCCACCACTGCCTCCTGGAAGCTCAAGCAAGGCAAGGTTAAGTCTCTTCTTATTTCTGCTGTATCAGATACGGTTGTCAAGCCTCTGGTTTTTGCCTGGAGATTCTGTTTTTTTGGAGTCCTCTCCGGGTCTCCAGGTGAGTCACCTTAATCTCCAGACTCGTAGCTTTAATTTTTTTTAAAAATTAAGTTTCTAGGTTGTCTGGTTCAAAAGATATAAACCAAAATGTCAGCCCCCCCAACTTCTATTAGTACCGGCTGCTCTAATCCCTGCCCTTTCAGATTTTTAGCCAATAAGTGAAGTCAGGGTTGTAATTAACAAGATTTGTTGACCCCCAGGCAGTACCTAAAGCCCATTTCAAGTTCTGAGAACAGTTTCCTTTTCCTGTTTGTTTCACATCAGGAATTCAGTAAATATATAGCTTTCAGCAGCATAAAGAGTACTTTCTCTGTACAGGATTGGGACTTACTTCTGAGGAAACATGCATAGGATTGCACTACAACAGAAAATCACAGCAGGATCATGGTGGGCACACACAGTAAGCAGTTTTAGTTATAATAAAAATGTACATGCAGTTTTTAAATTCCTTGCAAAAATGCCATATTATACATTTTGTCTTTCAAATTATTTTTGAACAGAAGTTTTTCAAAGTGTACATGCTGCAGTGTTATACTTTTCTCATGAAGGAGTCAAACAAGTCCATGACAATGAAACCAATTACATAGAGAGGTGGTGGGCTCTCCAACACTGAAGGCATTCAAGAGGCATCTGGACAGCCATCTGTCAGGAATGCTTTGATTTGGATTCCTGCATTGAGCAGGGGGCTGGACTTGATGGCCTTATAGGCTCCTTCCAACTCTACTATTTTATGATTCTATAAGTTTAAATTTTACTGGACTGTTGAAGAGGGGAGTTTATTTGTCTTATTCATAACCTGTTTTGAAAACCTTTCCAATATGAAGCTTTTCTGGAAGTAAAACTGCAATGCTAATTCCACATGCCTGGGAGTTAACCCCCTTGAATTCAGTAGGACTTACTTTTGAGTAGACATGGTTAGGATTGTACTGAAAATCAGTGGAACGTTTGAGTGAATATAGAAAACGACTGTGTTGTAAATCTTTCTCTTCCCCTCTGATCCTTTTTTAAAAAAAGCAGTTAGGCAGGCCTTACTTAGGTGTCACTGCTTTTATTTGGCAGGAAACGAATACTTTTTAAACAAAGTTCTGCAACGGCGAACTGGTTTTGACAATAAACTATTATATGGGGTGTATGTACATCTCCAGTGTGTGTGTACAATAGGGTCCCACTCATACAGCGGGCTATGTTCTGGACCCCCGCTGTACAGCGGAATGCATTGAAGATAATGGTGAGCGTTGCGCAAAAATGGCGCACGATAAGCAAAAACTGCCATAAAAGCAGAACAAGTGCCGTAGGAGCGGGGCCTTTCTGCAATTGACAACCGCTGTATTAGCGGAACACTGTAAAGCGGGGCCCTACTGTATATGGAGTCTTTCCAATAACCCTGTGAGGTAGGGTTGGAAACCAAGGCAGCTCACAAGAAGAAATAAAGCCATTTAAAATCCAATAACCATAAAACAAGTATAAAACAGTTGCAAAACAGCTTAAAGTGGCATGATTCAGAATTTTGGATTGGGTGAGTAAAGTTCCTTATCACTGAATTGCAGTCCTGTGCATGCTTCCCTGTCTAAGGGACTTGCTTCTGAGTAAACATGTATAGGATTGCACTATAAATACCTTTACAGGTTGTGCATCTTTGACATTCATGCTTTTATAAATACTGTATTTCTTCATACTATGTCTTGATATGTATCTGATTTCACACTGGTTGTAAATTATTATTTACAATTTATTATTTCTTCTACATTTTGTGTCCTTCTTCCTTGGGGTGGTCATGGTCCCCTCTGTTGTTTTCACCCTGAGGGGCAGATTAGGCTGAGAGATGGTGAGTAGTCCATGGTCACCCAGTAAACTTTGTAGCTTATTTCCACTTAAAAAAAAATAATTAAAATGATTTACAAGGAGGAAAAGTTTATTAAGTAGATCCACACAAGACATTTGAAGCATATTCAACTCGCATTTAAAGCACATGACGTCCCCCCAAAAATCTTAGGAAGTGTAGTTTCTTCCTTACAGTTATAGTTCCCACCACCCATAACAAACTACAGTTCACATGATTCTGGGGTGGGATTAATGTGCTTCAAATGTGTGTTGAATGTGCTTTAAATGGGTGGTGTGGATCTACCCTAGTATGCTGTGCATTTTATTTATTTATTTATTTATTATTAAATGTATTAGTCGCCCATTTGGCTGGTTGTCCAGCCACTCTGGGCGACGTACAAATTAAAACGTACAAATACTTTAAACATTAAAAATCAGAAGCAATGATAGTAAAACCTAGCCCACCCCAAAAGCCTGCCTAAAGAGCCGGGTCTTCAAGGCCTGGCGGAAGCTCATCATAGAGGGGGCATGGCGCAGATCATTTGGGAGGGAGTTCCACAGGGTGGGGGCCACAATTGAAAAAGCCCTCTCCCTAGTCCTCACCAGTCTGGCTGTTTTAACTGGTGGGATGGAGAGAAGGTCTTTTGAGGCTGATCTTGTTGGGCGGCATCGCTGATTATGCTAGAGGCGCTCCTTCAGATAGACTGGGCCGAAACCGTATAGGGATTTAAAGGTCAAAACCAATACCTTGAATTGGGCCCGGCAAGCAACTGGTAACCAGTGCAACTCTTTTAGCACTGGAGTGATATGATCTCATCGTCGGCTGCCTTTAATCAAGGGCGCTGCTGCATTCTGTACCAGTTGCAACTTCTGGACTGTTTTCAAGGGTAGCCCCACGTAGAGTGCATTACAGTAGTCAAGGTGAGAGGAGACCAGGGCATGTACCACTGATGGGAGCAGGTGATTGGGAAGGCAGGGGTGCAGCCTCCGTATCAGATGGAGTTGATACAGTGCTGCCCGACTCACAGCCGAGACCTGAGCTTCCATGGACAGTTGGGAGTCAAGAATGACCCCCAGGCTGAAGACCTGGTCTCTCAGGGGCAATTGTATCCCATTGAGCACCAGCTCCAAATCCCCCAATCTTCCCTTGTCTCCCATGAACAGTACCTCAGTTTTGTCAGGGTTCAGCTTCAGCTGATTTCTTCCCATCCAGCCACTCACTGACTCCAGGCACTTGGACAGGGTTTCTACAGCCACTCTTGGTGAAGATTTAAATGAGAGATAGAGCTGCGTGTCATCTGCATATTGGTGACATTGCAGCCCAAATCTCCTGATGATAGCCCCCAGCGGCTTTATATAGATGTTAAATAATAATAATAATATTTAATTTGTTTGTCGCCTATCTGGCAAATGGCCACTCTAGGCGACGTACATTAAAATGAGATAAAATACAATAACAATGCAGTCATATTAATAACAGTAAATAAAAATGCTGGACAGTCATCAATACATATAAAAACAATTATATTAACAGCATACGATGACAAATAGCATCGGGGAGAGGATGGAGCCCTGTGGCACCCCACAAGTGAGAGGCCAAGGGTCCGAAAACTCATCCCCCAATGCCACTCTCTGGTGCCTACCAGAGAGGAAGGAATGGAACCACTGCAGTACAGTGCCCCCTATGCCTAACCTCTCCAGGCGTTCCAGAAGGATACCATGGTCAATGGTATCATATTCATTAGTGAATTGAAAAGAACAATTTTAAAAGATACTTTTTAAAAACAGGGCTGTAGCTCAGTGGTAGGGCACATGCTTTGCATGCAAAGGTCCAAAATTCAATCTCTGGAAGAGGCTATTGCCTGGAATCCTGGAGAGCCAATGCTAGTACTGAGCTACATGGTACCAAATGGCTTGAATCAATGTAAGGCAGATTCCTTTGTGCCTAAAAGAGGAAAGAGACCTAAGGGTTACAGAGGCTCCAAAATTTATTTATGTATTTTATTAAAACATTTATATACTGCTTTATTGTAAAAAACAAACAAACCTCAAAACCCTCAAAGAGATTGTACTAGAAGGGAGAAAGGATAAAGAGTTGAAGCAAGCTGAAAGGAAAACAAATAGCCAAACTAAAGTGAAGCATTCCAGTTACCATGTATCTGATGGAAAGAATGATGATTATAAAACCAGATTTTTTAATTGACACTGGGGCAACAACACATTTAATAAATAATAAAAGGCTTAAAAAAACTTTAGCCTCCATAAACAGAATATAATTACAGCATCAGGAGACCTTTTCTGTTCACAAGGAATAGGCATTGTGGAGCTACTTTGCAAAACACCAGAGGGCACCAGAGAACTTGAACTGAAAAGTTGCCTATTTGTTCCAGGTTTTAAATATAATTTAATAAGTGCCACAAAATTTGGAGGTGAACTGTATTTATATGACAAAATTTGCCATGTTTTAGACCAAGGAGAAGTGTGTTGTACTGCAAAATTGAAAATGGACTTTCACATTTTGAATACTTTGAAAGTGTGCATGCAAATATAGCCAAAGGAAACTGTGATTCTGGATGTGTCCATGTTTGGCATAGAAGGATGGGACACACCGGCTTAGCTTGAATCAGTGCTCTAGAGAAGGAAAATGGGGCTAGAAGCTTTAAGATTGGAGAATGTAAATCCATAAAAAATCATTTTACCTTAAAAAATGTAAATATTATACAAAGGCAAAAAATGTGAAACCAAAATTTCCTAAGGAAAATGAAAAGAAAACAACAAAACCTCTAGAATTACTTCACACAGATCTTTGTGGACCCATTAGAACACCATCACAAGGCGGAAAGTTTTACATGCTTACTTTCACAGATGATTACTCAAGGTATACTACAATGTACCTACTGAGAGAGAAAAGTTAAGTTCTTCAAAAATTGAAGGACTTATATCAGAATTGTATCAAATAAATTTGGCAGAAAGCCACAAATTATAAGATCTGACAATGCAGGAGAATTTGTGTCTAGGGCTATGCAAGACTTTTTACATGAGGAAGGTACAGTAGGGCCCCGCTTCTCGGTGCCCCGCTTTTTGGCATTCCGTTAATATGGCACCAGCGGGGCAATCAGCTGGAGGGGGGGCTGGAGCTCCCCAAGCTCCAGCTGATCTCGCTGGAGGAAGGGAAGATCAGCTGTAGTGTGCTACAGCTGATCTCCTCCTCTTCTGGTGCAATCAGACTCCTACGCTCCAGCTGATTATGTCGGAGGAGGGGAAGGTCAGCTGGAGTGCACTAAAAACTACATGCAACAACCACCAGAGTTTGGAGTTCCAGGAAAAGCAACCCTAGTGTGTAAACTTCAAAAACCCATCTATGGACTTAAACAGGCTGCCAGAGCCTGGAATGAGAAACTGAGCAAAATGCTCTTGAAGGAAGGCTTTGTACAAGGCAGAGCAGAGCCATGCCTGTACAGCAAATTCAGGAACAACAGATGGACTTACCTACTGATTTATGTGGATGATCTACTGTTGGCTTATCAAGACCCACTGGACAAGCAACTAGTGAATTCAACAATGAGGTTGAAGTGAAGTGCCTAGGTGATGTCACTCGCTACCTTGGGACATAAATTGAAAGAGAAGATGATGGACCTTTCTTGTTGAGTCGAAGACAAAAGATCCAAGACCTTCTCGAGAGTCTAGGACAGGATACACATGCAGCACCTACTCCAATGGAAGTAGGATACCTGAAACTGGACCACAACAAACAACCATGGGAAGACCATGAGAGCTACAGACAAGCCATTGGGAAACTTCTGTATATCATCACTGTTACCAGGCCAGATGTGATGGTAGCAGTAGGAAACTTGTGCAGAAAAACCAGCTTGCCAACCAAGAAGGACTGGGAAGCAATCAAGAGAGTGGTGAGATATCTGAAGGGCACTGCAACCATGAAACTGAAGTTAGCAGCTCCCCGAGATCCCAAACTAGTGGAATATGCAGATGCTGATTGGGCTGAAGACACTACAGATCGAAAATCCACCAGCAGAAACATCTTCTACTATGGAGATTCAGTGATCAGCCGGGCAAGAAAGAAACAAGAGATTGTAGCACCCTCTTCCACAGACGTAGAGCATGTGTCAGCTTCTGAAGCAGCAGACAGTTGACATGGCTATTTGAAATGTTCAAAGAATTAGGCATCTCTATACCTGGGCCTGTCATGACACATGAAGACAACCAAGGATGCATCAGACTTGTGGAATAAGAAGGAGTGAGTTCACAAACCAAGCACATAGACATGAAACACCATTTCATTAGAGATACCTACCACAGAGGACTACTCAAGATGGAGTATTGTACAACAGAAGACTTGAAGGTGTTGGGCAAAGTCAGATACTGCAAGCTGTGAGACAAAATGAACCTTGTGGGCTGAACCAAGCACTCATTGAGAAGGGATATTGGAAGTGGGGGAAGAGCAACTCCTATTTGGATTCTTTTGTTTGTATTCCAGGAGGAAGATAGAGTCAAGGTCCTCCAGCTGGCTAGGCTTCCCTACCCTTACCTGTGCTCTTCTCTACCTAACTTCCTTCCATTGTAAAGTGATATGCTCAGGGAAGATTGCTTGCCCCTCCTTCCTTTGTCTTTTTCTTCCACTGTCCAATTAGAGATAGGAGACATCTCTGTCTTTGTTTTCTCTCCTGAACCATGAGGGCAGTACACAAATCTGGGCATTGCACCTCCATCTTAGTTAGTTAGTTAGAACTAGGTATGCCTTTCCTATCTACTATGTATTTTTATAAATAGTAGCTTTTTCTTATTTTACTAAGTCTTAAATCTCAGTGATTTAAATGCAGGGTAAAAGCCTGCTTCTTAGGTAAATACACCACTGGCAAACGTAGCTCAGACCACTGAGTTACTCTGCATATGCGTAACAAAAACTCTGCATCCCATCTATGAGAATTTAACCAAAATTTTCTCTCCCGTATGATAATTTTTTTAATTATTACTTGATGGAGAACTGTCAGAAAAGGAACACTGGAGGATTTTTTGGCACACCACTACTGAAACACTCCCTGAACCAAAAGAAAAAAAACTAGTGACAGCTCACAGAGTGTCTTCAGTCTAAAACAAGGCCTCTGCCAAGGGCTTACGGTTCAGAGAGATCACAAGCCTGAGTCAGGAGCAAAGTGTGGTCCATACAGCAGTGGAGGCTCGTCCATTAAGGCAAGGGGGCTATCCCACCAGCCTCAGTCTGCATTCAGCCAGTCCATGGCTGCAAGTGACACTGCTTGTCAGCTTCCCCCTCCTCAGTCTCTGTGTTGCCTCCTGAAAAAACGTAGGAGAGAGAGGGAGGAGGGAGGCAAAACAATAATTAGCCAGCCCTGCCTGCCATTGTAGCTTCAGGAGGCACCTACAGTTGTGCTCCCTGCCTTCCATCCTACAAGTCCCAGGGGGCACAGCCAACACTGCTACATGGTTGGGGTCAGTCTTCCAGAGGCAAAGACAAATTTAATGGGAAACAGGTCCAACTGGAGCATAGATGCATTACTGGGGCAATCCAGGGTTGGTACCAAGCTGTGGAAATATACAGAGAGGAATAGGATATAAAATAAAGTGAAAGATGGGACTGGAGCTGGCATGGAATGAAAAATGATCCCATCAAACCAAACAGCAGGAATTAGGAGCAAGGGACAGGGTCTAGGATTAACATGAACAATGGGCTGAGTAATCTATTTCTTAGGCAGGCTGCTCTCTGGAAAAAATTATATCCACCAGTGGTCAGCAAGGTCAAGTAATCTGCCTTGGAGGCAGAACATTTTCAAGTACCAACATTCTGCTGAACTAAGGATAAGGGTGTTGACTTGGAAGTGCCTTAAAAAGTACATTCCCTGCCTTGAAACAAAATACATCAGAATGCAGGGAATGCACGTTCAAATTAATTTCTGCTATGCCTTTAGAATATCTGGCTGTCTTCACCCTAAACTTGCTGCTAGAATGGAATGGTGAAATCCCCAACTATGGCACTGCCTAAGCACCTTGGTTCAAATCCTGACACTATCCTAATCTCAAGTAACTTTCTTTCTACTGCTATTTGATGTGCCTTTTCCCAGCTTCTCTTATTGTCCACTTGACTTCTCTTCCCACCTCCAGCTTCTTCATACAAATCAGAGGTAGCCAACGTGGTGTCCTCCAGATGTTTTGGATTACAACTGCCATCATCCTTGATTGTTAGCAATGCTGGCTGGGGCTGGTGGGAGCTGGAGTCCAAAACATTTGGAAGACACCACATTGGCAACCCCTGATCTCTGGGCAGGGATCATGATACTTCTGTGTAGAACAATGTGAGAACAAGTAATGGTGCTGGTTTTGACCTTTAAAGCTCTAAATGGTTTGGGACCTAGGCGTCTGCCTGCCTTCCCCTCATTAGTCATGCCCATCTCACAAGAGCCAGGGAAGAGGGCCTGTTGTGAGTGGCTACTATATCTGAAGCCCGATTGGTGAATACTTGCAACAGAGCCTTCTCTGTTGTGTCCTCTATGGAATGCCCTCCCCTGGGAAGTAAGATCAGCCCCCTCTCTTCCAGTTTTTAGACAGTTGCTGAAGACCCACCTTTTTCTGCAAGCATTTGGCTAAATTCCTACCCTTTATGCCTTTATACTGATGTTTTTCAGGATTTTATGGATTTGTTTATGTATTTTTTTTTGTATGCTTTGTATTTTTAAACTAAGTAATCCGCCTCGGGACCTATATTCCAGGTGAGAGGGGGATAACAAAAATAAATTTATTATTAAAGAAATGACTGGAAGAAGTAAATTTCTGGTGTGAGATGAGGGTGAGCAGGAAGAAGCCCAGCCCCTCTCTAACTGTCATATAAGATGCAGCAAAGAAAGGAATGATTCCTCTTTCAAATGTCTCTGACCTTATCTAGGTTTGATTCTTCTGAGGCCACCTCTCCGCACCCCAGTCTAGCAACACGAGGAGCCCATGATGTACTTAGCAGAAACAAGGCTTAGTACTCTTCAGGATCTAGTCTCTAATTAGGAAGTGGAGAATAGAGACAGTGGCAGCTGATGTGCGCGTGTCTGTGAATAGTTTTTATGTCCCTTCTGAGCTGTTAAGAGAGGCCCAGCCAATTGCAGTAACACATCTACAGCCAGCTGTTTTCTATCAAAAAGTTATTTCCTCCCGTAAGAAGAAGGAACTGCACGCTAGCTGAATAAGTTGACTCACTCTGAGGGGGCCTGGTTCTGTGGCATCTGTGATTTCTATTCTCTCCTCCACTTATGAAACGCCTTTAGGAGCTGGTTAGTTAGTTACCCACAGCAAAATCCGCTCCAGTAAGCCAAATTCCAATCAGTGCTTTATTTCTCAATAAGTAGCCTGAAGGTGGTCTTCTGTCTCTTCCCCATTCCACCCATGTCCAGTGCCCATTATGCTGTCCCCAGTGGCTATCTACATTCTAGTTCTGGCTGCCTAATAACCCTGTCCAAGCCTGCTGTTGAGCCCATAGAATCCCAGTGCCTGGGATGGCAATGGCCTCTTCCTGACACCTCTGAAGATAGGGCAAGACTAGGGTTGCCATATTTCATTTCCACAAATGCGGGCAGGCTAATTTGCGCATTATGCAAATCAGTTGCTAATTATGCAAATTAAGCATATTAATGGTTGCGTTGTCCAGTTGTTTTGTTTTTGTGCCTAGTAATTACAACCAAAAACTGGAGGAGGATGTGAGGAATCTTATTTTAAAAAACTTACATTTTCAGCCTTAACTGCCTAGACTCTAGTTTCTAACATTGTGGAATATTTATTTAAGAGGATTTATATCCTACCCTTCCACTGTTAAAAACAGAGCTCAGGGCAGCTTACAAATATAATAAAAACAATAAAAATACACAAATCAATATAAAAACACAAAATAGAAACAAACATAAAACAAGCCAATGCAGCAGTATAAAAATCCAACATAAAACAAAAGCCAGCAAAGCATCAATTAAAAGCAACATTGTGACCGAGATGTTGTCTGTACCAACAGTTAGGAAATGTGAAATGAACACACCACTACAACTTGTAACACAGATAGAAATAAAGATTTCAATATTATAAGTTCAGTCAGTCATCTTCTCTAAAGACAGTAATGTCTGAGCATGTGAGAAGTATCTTTAGAATACTGATTCTCACATACCAGATCAGGAAGAAGGGAAACACAGCCTTCTATGATAAAGGCTGGAACTTGATGGAGTCTTGATGGAACAGGGCTAGAGACCTGCTTTTTTTTTTTTTTTTTAAATGAAAGCTGGGAATCCAGGCCTAAGCAGGCACCAGGAGCATGGCTAGAATCTGGGTAAAACCTGGCTAGCCAGATAATACGGTAACCCTAAGCAAGACCAGATCACTAGTTCTCAAAGAGGATTCCTTAGGGAGGCATAAAAGCAAACCAAAGGGGGCTTACAGCAGGCCAACCCAAGACATTTTGATGCCTGAGTTGAAAAGCCCAAATGGTACTCTGTTTCCCACTATTTAACATGGGGACACAACAGTGCTCCTGTGCATTTTGGGAAGGCTTGAACAGGAGAACATCCTGGTGCATTGTACCCATCCATGGGTCAGATCTTCTTGCCCTCACTCTGCAGAGGTGGGGGAACTCCAGCCCAGAGGCTGAATGCAACCCCCAGGCCTCTTTATCCACCACTGGTTGGGACTGTCCTGCACCCCACCCACCTCAAGCCACTCTCCTCACCACCCCTGCTCCATGCCCTCCTTGAGTGCTTTTGCATGGCTGACATATAACCTTAAACTGTGACGATGCCTCTTGCCTGCCTGGGTGAGGAGACCTGTGGAATCATTTGGCTTTTGCATGGAATGTGTAGCCTACCATACAACAGGAAGAGCCACATCGATTGTCCTGCCAATGTTTTGCTTCTAGCCCAACCAACTATTGGCTCTGGCCACCACTGGAACACGGCCCCTGCAAGGTTGGCCACAAGAAAATGTAACCCTTGGGTTGGAAAAGTTTTCCCGCTCCTGCATTAAATCGAATCCAAAATCCACCATCTGAAGGAGTCACCTCTGCCTCATAGTAGGGACGGCTCTATTTCTTGGCTGGCTCAAGGGCTTCACCAGTGGGCTTTCCTCATTTAAAAAAACTAAGCATTGATGAATTTACCTTGGTATAATACAGCTCCTGTGTTTTGAAATGGGCCATGCTGGCAGGGCATATAACCCTTGATCTGATGCCAAACTATTAAGCAATCTGAAACACTGGCTCACTGGAGATGCCAACTATCTGAGGGCTTTGCCAGCAAAGAAGTCAAATCATTCGACTCAGAGGCGTATTTTTTCACTATGCAAATATACTTTCAGATCATTTGCATCAAATGCCGCCACTCAGAAGTTGGCAGCTCTCCACTCATGACTCACTCATTCCCCAGCCCTTTCTTTCACCACCCTACCCCCACTCTACAGCCGCAGCAGCACCACCAGTGGTCAAACAGGCCAGGGAAGGAAGTAGCCCAGCCATGATGTGAAATTGAGCAAGTGGTCAGCATTCACCTGCTTGATCTTGATGAGGCCTTTGCTCAGCCAGAAGCACCAGGACCTGGCTCCAGCGGCACATCTAGGTAATTGTAGGCCCCGGACTTAATAGTCTTATTGGGGAGGGACGGAGGGAGGGGGGCCACAGCACGTGTAGTACTTCAGGTGTGAAAGCACACAGTGAACATATCTCTTCCTCCTGTACCGCCATTCCAAGCAACTGCTTCTACATTCCTGATACGTTAGTGCAAACAAAAGAAAAGCAAAAGAAATATTCTGAGCATGTGCAGTTTTGCATTTAGAACTAATTTAAAGGATAGCACCATCAGGACTATAGGAATAAAATTGACTTTTGCATCTGCTGCCCAGATGCTAAACACATTTAGTTGGGAATAAGCACCATTTTACTGCAGAAGGAGGAGGACAATATATATTTTAAAGTAAAATTAAGAAAATAAACATCTGTAACCACAGTCATGATTATAAAATGGTATTTAAAAAAAGAAGAAAGTTCTCTCTCCATCAACACCATTCCACCATGTCCATCCCAATCCAACTTTGTGCAGTTTCCATTGCCTAAGGCCTACTTCCTCACTTAGAGTTGCCCAACAATCCATGTGTCACACACATTGAAAAGAAACATGTATAGCACTTTGCATACAAAGTGTATTAAGTTCTACAGAAATGATGAGTCAGTTCTAAACAAAATAAATGTGTTAATAATAAACATTTGTAACCAAGTTAGTTTCCAGTAGAGCGTAAATTGCAGCATGTTTTCAGACATGCTCATCAGGCATAGCCTGCTCAGGCATTCACAATGTGTTTTGGGCTCCTACTGCTGAGCGATAGGAATCGTTCATGCTGTAGCCATCTTATATGGTGGCTGGATTCGGCTGCAGAAGCCAAGTCAGGAGTCTCAAGATGTGTCACCGCAAGCTGGGTTGCATCAAGAGGGCTATCCAAAACAAGGTTACGTTTGTGAAGTCAATTCATCCGCGGGGTCAAACAGGCCAAGGGCAGTGCTACAATCCCTTGGGGAAAAGAGAGGAAGCAGGGCAGGAAGTGTGACAGAATCAAGCTATTTTTACACTTGACATACTTGAAGGTGAAAGTAGGAAATATATGTGCAATTGCAAAGCATTATAATTATGTAGATTGGTGTTCAAAATGTATGTGCTCCAGACCCGTTTAGAGTTTTGTTGTTGTTATGTGCCTTCAAGTTGATTACGACTTATGGGAACCCTATGAGTCAGTGACCTCCAAGAGCATCTGTCATGAACCACCCTGTTCAGATCTTATAAGTTCAGGTCTGTGGCTTCCTTTATGGAATGAATCCACCTCTTGTTTGGCCTTCCTCTTTTTCTACTCCCCTCTGTTTTTCCCAGCATTATTGTCTTTTCTAGTGAATCATGTCTTCTCATGATGTGTCCAAAGTATGATAACCTCAGTTTCATCATTTTGGCTTCTAGTGACAGTTCTGGTTTAATTTGTTCAAAAAAGACAAATAAGTGGATGATAAAATACACCCGTCTCACACCCTTTCCGACTGGGAACCAATTGGTTTCTCCATATTCTGTCCTTAAAGTAGCCTCTTGTGCAGAGTACAGGTTGCACATCAGGACAGTCAGATGCTGTGGCACCCCCATTTCTTGTAAAGCATTCCATAGTTTTTCATGAACTACACAGTCAAAGGCTTTGCTGTAATCTATAAAGCACAGGGTGATTTTCTTCTGAAATTCCTTGCTCTGTTCCATTATCCAATGTATGTTTGTGATATGGTCTCTGGTGCCTCTTCCCTTTCTAAATCCAGCTGAGACATCTGGCATTTCTAGCCCCATATATGGTAAGAGGCTTTGTTGTAGAATCTTGAGCATTACTTTACTTGCATGGGATATTAAGGCAATAGTTCGATAATTACTGCATTCCGTGGGATCCCCTTTCTTTGGAATTGGGATATATATTGAACGCTTCCAGTCTGTGGGCCATTGTTAGTTTTTCATATTTTCTGACAAATTTTTCTCAAAATTTGGACAGATTCAGTCTCAGTAGCTTGTAGCAACTCTATTGGTATGCCATCTATTCCTGGTGATTTGTTTCTTCCAAGTATTTTAAGAGCAGCTTTCACCGCAAATTCTAAAATTTCTGGTTCTTCATCATATGGTTCCTCCGTGAATGAATCTGTCATCCTGGCATCTCTTTTATAGAGTTCTTCAGTGTATTGCTTCCATCCTTTTATTTCCATCTTCTTTTTAGAGTACTGTTAGAGTATCTTTTAGAGTATTTACATAAAATTAAATTCCATCACTTTCTAAGCATGACCAAAAACTGAAATACAGGGTCAGAGCTATGCGTATGGTCTATGCAGATATGGGCTGATCCAGTTATCAGTGGCTCCTGAGTTCTATTGGACATAATATATAGTTCTATGAGATATAAAGTAGGTCACTATTGAAGCAGAGGAACCTGCCCTATGCTCCAATATTGGCCCAATACTGATGCAATCAAAGGCAAGAAAAGTGACCACCACCCCCGCAAGAGAAAATGGCAGCCATTCCCTTCAAAATGAAAAGTACTATGTGGGCAAAGCAATTCTGTCAAGGTGGAAGGGGACAGTTCATGACAGAGGAGCAATCATAACCAAACCTTGCTGGATTTGCACCAACCAGACCAGAAGGTGCAGAAGACAGCTTTTTTCTAGCCATCTCCAGGTTTCTCACTGGCTCCCCCACTTCCCCCGATTCCTTTCCATTGGTTCCATTGGGAGAGAAGTGCACTATGTTGGGTCCGGGGTTGGTCTACTTTACTTCCCATCTTGGGGGCATATTGGGAGAAAGAAGGGGTTTTTAGACCCTGCAGACACAGGGTCACCATTGATCTGCCATTAGGCATGCCCATAACATGTCACTAGTGCTGTCAGAGCAACAATGATGGAAGCAGGATAGCCACTGAGGTTTCTGCAGTTACAAGTTCTGGGGGCAGACCCCTTCTCTGCCCTTGAAGTTCCCTCTACCTCCATGGAGAGCTACGTCTGCAGCATCTTATGGTGTGTGGAATGGCCTCCTAGGAATCATGGACTGTTTTTTGCATACTGATTAGAGGTTTTTCACAATCAAGCAGTATATAAATTTGGTTAAATAAATAAAATAAATAAATTGGTTTGGGTCTTAAATATACAGATATTGTAAAATACTTTTAAATTCTCCTCCAAAAGAAAACAACCATATAAACCTATCCTGGAATTTCATACTGAATGAGAACTAATAAGATGCAAATGATATGATTATCCAGGTATATGGATAAGGGGATGGAATATATGACATCTTTTTAGTCTCAGAATTATATTATTTAATGATGAATCTGTATGGATCTAAATGGTCTAGATAATTGAAAGAATGGGTCTAGCTCAGTGGTTCTTAACTTTTTTTTGGTCCTGGACCCCTTTGATGAAAGCTATGGACCCCCAGTGTTGTTGTTATGTGCCTTCAAGTCGACTATGACTTATGGCGACCCTATGAATCAGCGACCTCCAAGAGCATCTGTCATGAACCACCCTGTTCAGATCTTGTGAGTTCAGGTCTGTGGCCTCCTTTATGGAATCAATCCATCTCTTGTTTGGCCTTCCTCTTTTTCTACTCCCTTCTGTTTTTCCCAGCATTATTACCTTTTCTAATGAATCATGTCTTCTCATCATGTGTCCAAAGTATGATAACCTCAGTTTCATCATGTTAGCTTCTAGTGATAGTTCTAGTTTAATTTGTTCTAACACCCAATTATTTGTCTTTTTCGCAGTCCATGGTATCCGCAAAGCTCTCCTCCAACACCACATTTCAAAGGAGTTGATTTTTCTCTTATCCGCTTTTTTCACTGTCCAACTTTCACACAGAGATCAGGAATACCATGGTCTGAATGATCCTGACTTTAGTGTTCAGTGATACATCTTTGCATTTGAGAACCTTTTCTAGTTCTCTCACATCTGCCCTCCCCAGTCCTAGCCTTCTTCTGATTTCTTGACTATTGTCTCCATTTTGGTTAATGACTGTGCCGAGGTATTGATAATCCTTGACAAGTTCAATGTCCTCATTGTCAACTGTAAAGTTACATAAATCTTCTGTTGTCATTACTTTAGTCTTTCTTATATTCAGCTGTAGTCCTGCTTTTGTGCTTTCCTCTTTCACTTTCATCAGCATTTGTTTCAAATTATTACTGGTTTCTGCTAGTAGTATGATATCATCTGCATATCTTAAATTATTGATATTTCTCCCCCTAATTTTCACACCTCCTTCATCTTGATCCAATCCCACTTTCCCTATGATATGTTCTGCATATAGATTAAATAAATAGGTTGATAAAATATGCCCCTGTCTCACACCCTTTCTGATCGGGAACCAGTCAGTTTCTCCATATTCTGTCCCTACAGTAGCCTTTGTGCAGAGTACAGGTTGCACATCAGGACAATCAGATGCTATGGCACCCCCATTTCTTTTAAAGCATTCCATAGTTTTCCATGATCTACACAGTCAAAGGCTTTGCTGTAATCTATAAAGCACAGGGTGATTTTCTTCTGAAATTTCTTGCTCCGTTCCATTATCCAACGTGTGTTTGCGATATGATCTCTGGTGCCTCTTCCCTTTCTAAATCCAGCTTGGATGTCTGGCATTTCTCGCTCCATATATGGTAAGAGGCTTTGTTGTAGAATCCTGAGCATTACTTTACTTGCATGGGATATTAAGGCAATAGTTTGATAATTACTGCATTCCCCTTTCTTTGGAATTGGGATGTATATGGAACGCTTCCAGTCTGTGGGCCATTGTTTAGTTTTCCATTTTCTTGACAGATTTTTGTCAAACTTTGGACAGATTCAGTCTCAGTTGATTGTAACAACTCTATTGGTATGCCATCTAAATACACTTAATTTGCACCTATTGGCCAGAGCACTGAAAGGCGGGGGCTTAACAGGCATTTAGGCAGAATACTGCTTGCATGTTTCACCTCATATCTCAGTTTGTGAAAGCACAAGTTTTATTATTACTATATGTTTATTGATCCAGTGACCATTACAAACAATTGAGCAGACATTACAAAACCAGTTACTCCATTAACTGCTAATCAGCCAGCATTTTATTTATTTTATTTATTAATTAATTAGATTTTTATACCGCCCCATAGTTGAAGCTCTCTGGGTGGTTCACAACATATAAACATCCAATACAATTAAAACATTATTAAACAACTAAAAATGCAGAAAAATTATACCAAAAACCAAAACATAATTAAACACATAGACGAGTACAAAACTCAATACTAAAATATTAACTGTTAAAAAAGTATTAAACTGGTAAAGATGTTAAGATGTTAAATATTAAAATAATTATATATTAAATGTTAAAATGTTAAAGTGTTAAAATGTTAAAATGCCTGGGAGAAGAGGAAGGTTTTTACCTGACGCTGAAAAGACAGTAATGTTGGCGCCAGGCGTACCTCATCAGGGAGAGAATTCCATAGTTTGGGGGCCACCACTGAAAAGGCCCTTTTTCTCGTTGCAACCTTCCGGGCTTCTCTCTGGGTCGGCACCCGGAGGAGGGCCTTTGATGTTGATCGCAGCGTACGGGTAGGTTCGTATCGGGAGAGGCGTTCCAACAGGTATTGTGGTCCCAGGCCGTGTAAGGCTTTATAGGTTAAAACCAGCACCTTGAATCGAGCCCGGAAGCATATAGGCAGCCAGTGCAAGCGGGCCAGAATCAGTGTTATATGATCGGACCTCCGAGTCCCTGTTAACATTCTGGCTGCTGCATTTTGCACGAGCTGTAGCTTCCGAACCGTCTTCAAAGGCAGCCCCACGTAGAGTGCATTGCAGTAGTCTAATCTAGAGGTTACCAGTGCGTGGACAACTGAAGCAAGGTTGTTCCTGTCCAGATAGGGGCGTAGTTGGGCCACCAACCGAAGTTGATAGAAAGCACTCCGTGCCACCGAGGCTACCTGAGCCTCTAGTGACAGGGATGGTTCTAAAAGAACTCCCAAACTATGAACCTGCTCCTTCAGAGGGAGTGCAACCTCATCCAGGACAGGTTGAACATCCACCATCTGGTCAAGGGAACCACCTACTAACAGCATCTCAGTCTTGTCTGGATTAAGCCTCAATTTGTTCCCTCTCATCCAGTCCATTATCGCAGCCAGGCATCGGTTCAGCACCTTGACAACCTCACCTGAAAAAGATGAAAAGGAGAAGTAGAGCTGCGTGTCATCAGCATACTGGTGGCAACGCACTCCAAAACTCCTGATGACAGCACCCAATGGCTTCATGTAGATGTTAAAAAGCATGGGGGATAGTACTGACCCCTGTGGAACTCCATATTGGAGGGCCCAGGGTGCCGAGCAAAACTCCCCAAGCACTACCTTCTGGAGACGACCCGCCAAGTAGGAGCAGACCCACTGCCAGGCAGTACCTCCAACTCCCAGATCAGCGAGTCTCCCCAGAAGGATACCGTGGTCGATGGTATCAAAAGCCGCTGAGAGATCGAGGAGAATCAACAGAGTTACACTCCCCCTGTCTTTTTCCCGACAAAGGTCATCATACAGGGCGACCAAGGCCATCTCCGTGCCAAAACCGGGCCTGAAACCCAATTGAAATGAATCTAGATAATCGGTCTCATCCAAGAGCGTCTGGAGCTGGTCCGCAACCACTCTTTCTAGGACCTTGCCCAAGAATGGAACATTTGCTACCGGCCTGTAGTTATTAAGATTTTCTGGGTCCAGGGAAGATTTTTTCAAAAGTGGTCTCACCATCGCCGCCTTCAGGCAGTGAGGGACCACTCCCTCACGCAATGAGGCATTAATCACTTCCCTAGCCCAGCCGGCAGTTCCAGCTCTGCTGGCTTTTATCAGCCAAGAGGGGCAAGGATCCAATGTAGAAGTGGTAGCATGCACCTGTCCAAGCACCTTGTCAACGTCCTCAAGCTGCACCAATTGAAACTCATCCAACAAATCATGACCAGACTGTGCTCCGGATACCTCACTTAATTCCACTGCTATAACATTGGAGTCCAAGTCCTGACGGATACATGCAATTTTTTCCTGGAAGTGCCTAGCGAAGTCATTACAACGGGCTTCGGATGGATCTATCATGTCCATAGGGCCAGAATGTAACAGCCCTCGGACAATTTTAGCCTTGGTGTCATAGAATCATAGAATAGTAGAGTTGGAAAGGCCATTAATAAGGCCATTAATATCAATGCTTACAAATTTGGCAATATTTAAAATGACATAAGGAATATTACAATTTAACATACTTTTGGCTAAGATCAACATAAGCATTCTACTTACTTTTTTTTTAGTAAGTTGTAGTGTAATCAGGGAAAGGATTTGGCAGCTCACCTCAGATGATATGCAGATTTTGCCATATCATCCAAAATGAACTTGGGGAACAGAGGAAACTGCCTTATACTGAGTCAGACCATTCGTCTATCTAGCTAAGTACTGTCTAGACCAGCCGTTCCTAACTAGTGAGCCTCCAGATGTTGTTGGACCACAACTCCCATCAGCCTCAGCCAGCATTGCCAATGGTCAGGAAAGATGGGAATTGTGGTCCAACAACATCTGGTGGCCCGCTAGTTGGGAAAGGCTGGTCTAGACTGACCAGTAGCAGCTCTCGAGGGTTTCAGACATTCCCAGTCCTACCTGAAAATGCCACAGACTAAACCCAGGACCTTCTGTGTACATGGCAGATGCTTTACCACAGAGCTATGGCCCTTCCCATAGGAACGTGTGGCTTTCCAGATGTTTTAGTCAAACATGCTGCCAGGAGCTGATGGAGTCCAGCAACATCTGGAGGGCCATTGCTTCTCTATCCCTGGTCTATTAGCATAATGAAAGTTCTGAGTTTGATACCTTATATTACTTCCAATGAGAGATGGGGAATGGAGGACTTTAGAATCTTTTTGGGGGAGAGACAAGATTTGAGGAGTCAAAAGGATTGAGTCTTGAGCTACTGTGGGGCAGCAAGGAGGTATTAGTAAGAGCTATTTTGTTTGCTTTATTTTCATAGAATCATAGAATAGTAGAGTTAGAATGGGCCTATAAGGCCATCAAGTCCAACCCCCTGTGCAATGCAGGAATCCAAATTGAAGTATTCCTGACAGATGGCTGTCCAGCTGCCTCTTGAATGCCTCCAGTGTTAGAGAGCCCACTACCTCTCTAGGTCATTGGTTCCATTGTCGTATGGCTCTAACAGTTAGGAAGTTTTTCCTGATGTCCAGTCAATATCTGGCTTCCTGCAACTTCAGCCCATTATGCCGTGTCCTGCACTTCTGGGATGATTGAGAAGAGATCCCGGCCCTCCTCTGTGTAACAACTTTTCATGTACTTGAAGAGTGCTATCATATCTCCCCTCAGTCTTCTCTTCTCCAGGCTAAACATGCCCAGTTCTTTCAGTCTCTCCTCATAAGGCTTTGTTTCCAGTCCCCTGATCATCCTTGTTGCCCTCCTCTGAACCCATTCCAGTTTGTCTGCATCCTTCTTGACGTGCGAAGACCAGAACTGGATGTAGTATTCAAGATGAGGCCTAACCAGCGCTGAATAGAGGGGAACCAATACTTTACGCGATTTGGAAACTATACTTCTGTTAATGCAGCCTAATATAGCATTTGCCTTTTTTGCAGCCACATCCCACTGTTGGCTCATATTCAGCTTGTGATCAACGACAATTCCAAGATCCTTCTCACATGTTGTATTGCTGAGCCGAGTATCCCCCATCTTATAACTGTGCATTTGGTTTCTTTTTCCTAAGTGTAGAACTTTGCATTTATCCCTGTTGAATTTCATTCTGTTGTTTTCAGCCCAATGCTCCAGCCTATCAAGGTCCCTTTGAATTTAGTTTCTGTCTTCCATGGTATTAGCTGTGCCCCACAATTTTGTATCATCTGCAAATTTGATAAGCATGCTCTGTACCTCCTCATCCAAGTCGTTAATAAAAATGTTGAAGAGCACTGGGCCCAGGACCGAGCCCTGTGGTACCCCACTCGTTACTTCCACCCAGTCTGAGAAGGAACTGTTGATAAGCACTCTTTGAGTG